>NW_019525414.1:4121386-4131728 GCF_002814215.2 Seriola lalandi dorsalis | reverse complement strand
CTATATCTCCAGTTGATCTCCGTGGTGCCCGCCACCTCCTCACTTCCCAGCACTCCTTGCCTGGGATCCCTGTGGCCTTGAAACAATCCATTGACTTGCGTACATCCATGGACGGGAAGTACAAGGAGATTGCAGAAGTCAGTGCTCAGCGACTGTGCCCAGTTATTGACCTAATAAAGTAACATTGGTACCACTTTACGATAAGACAACCCTTATAAAGGATTTATAAATGGTTCATAATTAGGTTATTAACTTAGTTGTTAACACTTTATAAATCATAAATAACAATTGTAAACCAGTTGTAACACAGTTTTCATACATTGATGCAGGCTCACTATTTGGCAAGATCAAGTTAATGCTTACTACTCATTAATCTTACTAATGACTTACTACCATTTATAACTGGTAAAAGGAGCCTTATAGTAACTCATTGATAAACCCATCATGGGTTTTACACTTTACAATAAGGCTTGTTTTTACCAGTTATATATGATAGTAACTCATTAATAAATATTGATGTGTTTTACCCTTTAACCAGCTGCAAATGTTTGTAACTGATAAATAAATGGTTGTAAAATGAGATGAAGAAACATGAAGATGGATGGAGGGAGACTCACAGAGATGTGAACAGTGGGACAAAGAATGGGTGAGCAGTTAACAAAGAAGAGACCAACCTGCAAAAAGCATCTCCATGTTCTGATCAACACCTGTGATTAGAATGAGGACGGCTGCTGATACATGTCAGGGTAAACAACACTGCCAAGGCCTTAGAGGATGAATCTGGTCATTTGATATGATCATGTGATCTGCCATAATTTGATCTGCCACATGAAACTTTTTGACCATTAAGAAGGTGACGATGGTTCGATGAACAAACGGGATGAAGCAGCAGGTAAGAAACGCTGGATGATGGAGAAACAAACAAAGATGGAGAACCAAGAAATCTGAGTAACTGAGAGCTGCGGCTCAACAGCACAGAGAAATGTGTGCTCACTATTTGGCAAGCAACAGGTCACTGTTGGCCTTTTTATCTAATGTGTTTATAACAGCTTATAAAGGAGTTATAAAGTCTTAACAAGCTATTAAATAAACTAGTTATAAATCATTCATACATCCTTTATAATGGTATTCTTATTGTGAGGTGGTACTGTAAAATTTATTTAAACTTAGTTGTGGTTTTCATAATGTTGTTCACTGTGTGTGTGTGTCTGTGTGAAGGAGCTGTTCTCCCGCAGCCTGGCAGAGAGTGAGATGCGCAGCGCCCCCTATGAATTTCCAGAGGATAGCCCCATCGAACAGCTGGAGGAGAGACGTCAGCGCCTTGAGCGGCAGATCAGCCAGGATGTCAAGTAAGTGCAGGAGCTAGATGGTTAATATACAAGCGCATGTCACTGTGTTTGCAGTCAGACTCTGCACTGATGATCCTACAGTGAGCTCTGTCCTCAGGTTTGAGCCTGACATCCTCCTGCGAGCCAAACAGGAGTTCATGAAGACTGACAGTGCCACTGATCTCGAGTGAGTGTCGCCCCCGGCTACAGTCAACAGTAATTAGTCATTAAAGCAGACAGACTCATACCACGGCAGAAAGTAGAAAGGTTATTTATTTTTTGATCTGTCATTAGATACATGAAGGAGCAGAGCCAAGCTCCTGACCTGCAGGAGAGAGAGCCGGTCCCAGAGCGAGAGTACCAGAGAGTCACTATTTCTGGAGAGGAGAAATGTGGGGTAAGTCACTGCAGTACCACAGGACGAATTAGAATAGCAAGTAGAAGTATTTCACACAGAATTTCTTTTTTTGCCGTAATAACACCTCCTCTGTAAAGAAGACACCTTCTGTTGTTTTATTCCTTTTCATTCAATTGTTCTTCTATCAAGGTTCCCTTCACAGACCTGTTGGATGCTGCCAAATGCGTGGTGAAGGCTCTGTTCATCAGACAGAAGTACATGGGTCTGTCGCTGCAGAGCTTCTGCAGGACCACCTCTCGTTACCTGCAGGAGCTGAGTGAGAGACCCCTGGACCTGGATCTTTACGAGGAGGAGATCCCAGAGACCACAGGGACTGCAGGTATGTACACCTGCACCACCACACCAGTGTCCTCATGTCCCCCGTACTCTGACGCAAACAAACAGCAGGTCGTGATTTGTCAGCTATTAAGATAATTGATGACTTAATCAATTAATCATTCATTTTAGGATTGGCTGCTTTTTTTGTTTTTCTCTTTTTCTCTTGTTGTTTTTTATCATTGTAAATTGAATTTGGATGAACTTGAACAAGCAAAACAAGCAATTCGAAGACATCAGTCCATTTACTTGTGAAAAAAAACACAAATTTGTCCCAAAGAGTTGAGTCTACAACAACAACATCCTCTATCCAAAGAGCTTCAGCTCAGATGAGCAGAAATTCCCAGAACAGGGGAAGAAGAAAACCTCAGAGAGCGCGACAGAGGAGGGATCCTTCCTCCGATGGACAAACCACAAAAACAAACAAAAAAAATGCAATAGATAGAAAGAAACAACTATAATTATCTGCTTACTCAACAATTAGTAATCTGTTGTTAATATGACAACAAGTCATGTCCAGTGTCATTTGCACCACTCTCACATTAAGACATAACCGGGCATACCCACAGATTTCACAGTCCATCTGCTTACACACCCCTGAACAGGCTGTCACAGCGGCAGGCTGTTAAAGTCAAACCGTCGTTGCATGTTCGTTGCCACCTCGTTCAAACCCGTGACACAGTGCGACATTCTGTCTCCTCTCAGATGCCACAGTGCACCCGCCTGTCTCTCAAACGCACCCGTACGAGAACCAGGACCCTGCCAGCATGCCCCCTGACATGGGTTACGGCTGCAAGATGGTGGATGGTGTCATGCATGTGTACACAACAAGGAGCATTATGGAGAAGTGAGATGTTTATGATGAATCACTTGGTTGCACGCATGCTCTATCTTGTAGTCCTCAGTGTGGAAGGATGCTTGTCTGTTTTTAGGCTCAGTTCACACATTTTGTTGGCAGCAGCGTCTTCAGTTTTTATGTTGCTAACAGGAGCACAGAGCTGGACCTGCCATATCCAGACCTGCAGGAGTACATCGCTGATATGAACGTCATGATGGCCCTCATCATCAACGGCCCAGTGTGAGTTTAAGTGCATACCATATACGTTTGGTTTCATTTTAAAGAACGCTTTAAAGTGGTCGACCATCAGGCATCTTTGGCGTCTGTATCCTGTTTGAACCATCTCTTAAAGACAAAAAATCTCAGCAAAATAGTGTAGTGAATTTCCAGAATATCTCAAATATTGTTTTTTTCTTCTCATTGCCACAGAAAGTCCTTCTGCTACCGTCGTCTGCAGTATCTGAGCTCCAAGTTCCAGATGCACATCCTGCTGAATGAGATGAAAGAGCTGGCGGCGCAGAAGAAAGTCCCACATCGAGACTTTTACAATATCCGTAAGGTGAACTTCAGAGCTGTTTCTACTTCCCCCAATCAGAATTATTTGTTGTAATCATGAACCAGGCTCCAATCTATAAGTTTTATACTGTTTATCTGTACAGGTTGACACACATATCCACGCCTCGTCCTGTATGAACCAGAAGCACCTACTGCGTTTTATCAAAAGGGCCATGAAGAAGTATCCTAAGGAGATTGTTCATGTGGAAAGAGGCAACGGTCAGACGCTCATGGAGGTGTTTGAGAGCATGAACCTGACAGCCTTTGACCTGAGTGTGGACACCCTGGACATGCACGCAGTAAGTAACGTCCATGAATGATAGATAAAGAGCTAATCATTTCAGAAAAGCTGCCCGGTTAAAACGTGTACCACCATGTTGAAATGACAATAACTCAACTAGATTGCAGCTTCAGCAAAAAACGTAACACAGCGCTTCAACGGTCTTTTTGCAGGACCGTAACACTTTCCATCGATTTGATAAGTTCAATGCCAAATACAATCCCATCGGCGAGTCCATCCTGAGAGAGATCTTCATCAAGACGGACAACCACATCGAGGGGAAGTACTTTGGTCACATCATCAAGGTGCTCACTGAATGCATAAACAATCACTTGCACCACCCTGCAGAATGACTGTATGGGTGGGCGGCTGGCGCCCTCTGCTGACTGCTTGTGTCCCTGCTTCTTAGGAGGTGATGGCCGACCTGGAGGAGAGCAAGTACCAGAATGTGGAGCTCAGGCTGTCGATCTACGGGCGCTCCAGAGACGAGTGGGACAAACTGGCCAAGTGGGCCGTCAAACATCAGGTCTACTCCACCAACGTGCGCTGGCTTGTGCAAGTGCCACGACTCTTGTGAGTAACCTCAGTGGTGGGAAGTAACAAACAACATTGTCTCAAGTACTGGACTTAAGTAGGCTGCAATATGTAGGTACATATATTTGAATATTATCATTTAACGTCACCTTATATTTCTACACTAGGAAATATTATACTTTTTACTCCTCTACATTTACAGCATTTGACAGCTGCAACAGGCTCTTCTTAATGACTTCTTTAACATTTAATACGTAAAAGCTTTCTGCTGATAATTCTTGTGTACATAGTAAAACTGTAAATGTATTTGCAGGGTTATTTTGACTTTTACTTAAATAAAGGAGCTGACCTTTAATATACATCTCTGAGTAACCCTTGAGTTTTACAGACTCAGACATCAATCACTAAGCATTTTGTAAACATCTGTGACACACATGAGTAAAATAAACACCACAAATGTAATGATTCCTCAATACATCCATAATCATCCCACAACTGACTTAATGGGGCGTGTTTCTCCTGTTTTTAAAGTGATGTCTACCACACGAAGAAACAACTGTGCAACTTCCAAGAGATGCTGGAGAATGTCTTTATGCCTCTGTTTGAGGTGACAGTCAACCCCGGCAGCCATCCAGAGCTGCACCTCTTCCTTCAGCATGTACGAAGTCGTTCCTGTGGATTTATGTGGATTTCATCTTTCACGTTTGTTTCGGTGAATCCTCAGAGGGTTTCATGGATCTGTTCTTGGTCTCTCACACAGGTTGTGGGTTTTGACAGTGTGGATGATGAGTCAAAACCAGAGCAACATATCTTCAACCTGGATAGTCCGTTGCCAGTCAACTGGACAGAGGAGGACAACCCGCCCTATTCCTACTACCTCTACTATATGTATGCAAACATGACTGTGCTGAATCACCTGCGCAGGTTTGTAACCACCCCTCAGTTCAACTGGCTGCTAATATCTGCTTTTTGTTAATGCCAGCAGTCTCTGATTATATGTTTTTGGTGCTTACAGCAAATACAGCAAGAATTAAAAATAAAGATAAAAAGTACCACCAGAGAAAGTTTCACTAACTTTCTCTAGTGGTACCTTTTAACTTTATTTTCAATCCTCCGCACAGGCGACAGTCGGGGCTGGAGACTTTATGTTTTCAGGATCTCCGTCCATCCGTTCCATTCAGCTCAGTAACGCTGTGAAGGAATTTCTTTCACAATTATAAACTTATGACAAAATTTCAGACTAATGATGACTATTTTATATGTTTATGGATAAACAACGTGGATGCAACCTGAAACTAGTCTGAGTGGCGGAGGCAGACAATCATGAAGCAGTAATTCTATATTTTTTGCTCTCAGAAAGTCTTTGGTAGGAATGGGTAACTCATTTTTATATATACACAACATTATGTTTTCACAGCCTTTATAAAAAGATTAAAAAATGAGTAGCTTGTAAAAGACACCAACGATTACCTTCATGATTTGCCTCAGTTGAAGGGTTTTATTGTCACAGTGAGGTTTGTTCACCTTATTTTTGTTAATCATTTATTCACAGTGACATAGAACGCACTGAAACTACTGGAAGTACTTTTTTGTAAAAAAAAAACCAAACAAACAAAAAACAAAACAAATTAAAAAAAAATTTGATAACACAATAATATAATAATATTACTATATTTGTCTATTAATATTAACATAGTACAGCTCAGCAGAAAATACACTCATATGTTTAGGGATGCATCCTTTGCCCTTTATCTGTCCCATGTCTCATATTTGAGTCACTGAGGAACCACAGTGGATGTTCACTTCCCTGATTGCTTAAAGCTGTTGAACTCACCCTCCCAGTAACTGTGTGTCATCTCTTTCCAGGCAGCGGGGGTTTCACACGTTTGTCCTACGTCCTCATTGCGGGGAGGCGGGGCCAATCCATCACCTGGTGTCTGGGTTCATGCTGTCGGAGAACATATCCCACGGGCTGCTGCTCAGGAAGGTGGGACCTCAATATCATAGCATCGCTTCATTTCATACACAGAGGAGAGCTTGTGAGGAAATGTTGAATTTAAAGAAAGTGCCAGGATCATCGAGATCATCTGGTTTATGTTTGTCTAGCTGAGTCACATTTTCATGCACAGTGTTGCTTCCTTAAATGCTTTACAACTCACAACATTATGCCTAATGTCGCTCCAGGCTCCCGTGCTGCAGTATCTGTACTACCTGGCTCAGATAGGCATCGCCATGTCCCCTCTCAGCAATAACAGCCTGTTCCTCAGCTACCACCGTAACCCTCTGCCAGAGTACCTGTCCAGAGGCCTCATGGTGTCTCTGTCCACAGACGACCCTCTGCAGTTTCACTTCACCAAGGTCAGTGTACACTCAAACATTTGTGACAACCTACATTTTATAGGTTTTTTGTAAATTTTGTTGTTAATCCTTTTAAATTTGAATATGTAACTAATATTAATGGTATTAAGGGATGGTATATGTGACGAGAGGAAATGTCTGATTTTTTATTTTTATCCGATTTGGTCTAATTAGAAATGCCCTACATTTTGACCATTGTAAGGTACATGAAGTCAACAGACATGCTCCATATTTGTATAAGCTACATGTTTTTTAACACATGGCTTAACTGGTTGCCTCCTACCTGTCTTCAACACTAGTATGTCCTTTAACATGTCGGATGAGAGAAACTAGATGTTAGCTCATGTGTCAAGCTGTTTTTACAACAAAGAATAACAGATTTTTTCTTACACAGGCTAAAAGATCAATCTATCTTTAAAGTCAGATTTTCATTACATCGGGGGCGCCTCAGTGGCTCACCTGGTAGAGCACGTACCATTTAGGCTTAGTCCTTATCACAGCCTGAGTTCAATTTGACCTGTGGCCCTTTGCTGCATGTCGTCCCCTCTCTCTCTCTCTCTCCCCAACTTCCCTGTCTCTCTCTCACTGCAGCTAAAATAAAGGCATAAAAAAGCCAAAAATAATAACTTAAAAAAAAGATTTTCATTACATCAAGCCCCAATTTCAATATAACAAATCTTTCAAAAAACACCATGTCACCTTAATCACCCAACCTCAACAAATGATATATTGTTTCAGAGACCTTAGTCTCGTTGCAAAGGTTTTTCAGCATCCTCATATCACTGCAACAACTGTTACACACAATTGTTTCAGACTTGGCTCCAAAATGTTTTCCACACAACAGTTAGTCCGATAAGTCCTATTTTCCATTTTAATGCAAATAAATAAAGAAATAAAAGGTGTGTCCAAAAAAAAAACTTACTCTCAGAGTCTGTCTTTCCCAGATGGAATTGAAATTCGGTATCCACACCCGAGGGATTCATAGGAAACAATGCTACTGGATGCACTGTGGGCGTGCTGTACACACATACACACGTTTCTTGTTTTGCTGCATTTCTGCTTCCAGTGGTGATTTCAGATGAAATTCTGGGATGTGTATTATTAAAACAAATCATTTACCAAAAAAAACCACGGGTGTCACAAAACCAACCAGGGCTCATATCTTTAAATCTTTTCAACATTAAACAACACAAAGGCAACTAAAACAAAGTTTTAAACAAACATCTACAGTATTTCCAGCACCGAGTGTCACGAACAGTCACTTTAAACATCCACCTTTCCTAAATTATAAATTTACTGTCAACAATTTCTGGCTATTTACTGTGAAATTAAAACTGAGTTGCCTGAGGTTTAATTAAAAATGCTGCATTGTCTTAAATCCTTCAGTGTAAGTTTATTTGTTGCTCTGTGTAGGAGCCCTTGATGGAGGAGTACAGCATTGCTGCGCAAGTGTGGAAACTGAGCTCTTGTGACATGTGTGAGCTGGCCAGAAACAGTGTGCTGATGAGCGGATTCTCTAATAAGGTATCGATCATCCATCCAGCACATTACACAATATCCAGTTTTACTGTTTACAACATACCACTCCTTCCTCAGTTTGTTGTTCTGCAGACAGTTTAATTTCACTCTTCTGGGTCAGGTCAAAAGCTACTGGCTTGGCCCAAACTACATAAAGGAGGGACAGGAGAGTAATGACATCAGACGCACCAACGTTCCCGACATCCGTGTGGCGTACCGATACGAGACCATGTGTGAGGAGTTAAATCTAATCACGCAGGCCATCCGCACGGACGAGCTGGAGACCATCGAGGAGGAGGGCAGTCTGTGTATGGCAGCTGTGCAGGCAGAGAAGTGAACATGCAGCACAACACAAACAAAATTCTCACAACATTCCCTGTTTTCACATCAGGATTTTGTACAGATCATATCACACCTGTGAAAAGAGAAAAGCTTCGTCATAAGACTGTGAAAGTCGCTACCGTGGCAATATGAGAGAGGACCTACAATCTGTGTACCCAAGGTGTTTACTTCTTTTAGTTCCTTTGAGTCATTCTTCGTTTCGTGGTGTCGTGGTGACCTCACAATGTCTCTTGATCTATTTATTTTTAAATGATTATATTTTCATGGTATGCAAACACATTTTGTCAGAGTTTCTGTACAAAGTCGACATTTCCTTTAATAAGCCCTGAAGAATATTAACATTATTCTTCCCATTAATAAAACTTCTACACTGGATCCAACACTGACCAATAATAATAATAATAATAAGAAGAAGAAGACAATTGGGAAAACATTTTCAAAGTAAAAAGGCTCTTGACTACATGCAGGGCTGTAGCTAACACTGAGAACACTGAGGTCATGTTTGTGCTATCTTTACGGGCAAACTGGAGGTTTTAGTTTTAGTTTACATTCTACAACTAATCACATGGTGACTCTTGTACGCTGATTCCAGTATTTATAATCTTCACATATACTAAAATAAAATGGTTACACACACAAACTGGTTCTTACATAGAGATTAGTTTCCCCTAAACATTTACATAGACTTTCACGTCTAACTTTTGTCTCACTAACTGAGCTAACTGGGAAAGTTAACGTCAGCTTGCTAATATTCCACTCATTCTGAACTATATGACTTCTGGCACACACCTTTAAAGGACAGGCAGTTATAGATTGTTTAAAATATTGTTGGAACAGTCAAGTACAGATGTTTCCTAGAAACTGATTTACACACTGCTTAGTTAGCTGTGACATTTCGTAAGTTTTACTTGTGCAGCCTGACTTACTGAATCACAAGTCTGAAACTATCCAGAAGTTACTATGAATACAGGAACAACTAAGTAATGGATTGACAAACCCCCTCTGAGGAATTACTTTGAAAGAGCTGCTCCATTAAAATAAAACTTGCAAATATAAATGAACAAGCAACTGAATAAATGGAGTGTGAACAATCCAAATAATAAAATAACTTATTTTGGGTATTGCTGGGAGTGGTGGGTGAGGTGGACTTCGACTGGTGACCTCAGTATTTCTACAGTCCTGGCTACATCCCTGACTACTTAACACATCATGAACTTTTGCAGCAAAATCTGTTTCACATGTCATGCAGAAACCTTTAAAGAATATTCATTGTCAAATTAGGCTAGTGTTTCTAGTCAAATTAGAAACACTACCTGATTTTGTGTTTGGTACGGTTGGCAGTTTCTACTGTAATCATCCACAGGACAATACCTCATGCTGTATAACTGGCAGACAGCGCCACATCCTCAGTACTCCCACAGCTGCTCCTTGTGATATTCTTGTTGTTGGTTTTTTTTTGTTTTTTTACAGTCTTTACATTGATTCAGTAGAGTTGCATGAAAGCACGTCAATATTTGTTTCTGGTGTGCAGTAATGATACTCCTTTGTAGCATTACGTTATTATACTAACTCTTATTTTGTGACATTGTTTCTACAGAACTGTAACTCTGATCTGATACCATCTGTTCTTTACACACAAGTATTTAAAGTATAAGCATTTTTGAATCATAGTCCAGTGAATGATGCATGATGATCCGTTCCGTTCCAAGGTCAACCAGTGCCAAATCCATGAATAATCTATTTTTTAGAGAACTGAAAGTGGACTAACTTGACAAACCGGTTACAATCTCCTGCCTTCAGTTTGGGTCCTGATGTTCTAGTAGGGCTATTTGTTGCTACTACATGCCCCCCCCCCC
>NW_019525414.1:4079448-4121366 GCF_002814215.2 Seriola lalandi dorsalis | reverse complement strand
CCCCCCCCCCCCCCCCGAGAATTATATGTGATGTTTGTGAAATATTATTTAATAACATGTGTGTCTATGAAGAATAAATGTTGTTCACGTTGAAGTGCTTGCCTCCCTTCAGTTTGCATTATTCAGAAATTAAATAAATGTCATCTGAAACTGAAAACTGTCGGTTACAAAAGGTCAGTTTGAATGAGGTTCAGCAGTCTATCATTAGTAGCTGTTCTGTAGAAATATGTGTGAGTGAGAGTGATTATGAGAAGTGAGACAACGAATGCATTGTGTGGTGTGTCCATATTCAGCTCATTATTCTCTAATGTGGGTCAGTCAAAGTGAGCAGGAAGTTCAACACGAAACTCAGACCAATCTTTTTTTTCAAAATTAATGAATTGAGGTCTGGCTGCAAAGAAAATTCACACACATTCTCACACAAACACTGTTTTGTTAACCTTATAATATGACTTTATATGTGTGTATGCGACTTAGTGTGTCTGGCAGTTGTAAGACAATGTAAGACAAGTTGATTAGTTGATTTAAAGGTAATGGATGACATACACATATATTTTCTTTGTTCCTTTTTCTTTATTAGCAAGACTCGGTATGCACATTTACATTATTTTAGGCTCAACTGTCATTATTTTTGCATGTTACTCGCTACACGATCAGAAATGATAAAACAAAACAAAAATAGTTCATGTTTGCTTTACTCAATACTGTACTGGTACTTTAACAAGACAATACTAACTCAAGGTCCAATTACCAGCTCTTTCCAGAGCTTTCAACTGTGCACACACTTGTTAAATTATGAATGATGAAAATATATAACACTGCTGAGCTTGCATGTGAACAGACCGCTTAGCAGACACTATCTGCTAATGAAGATCATTGGATATGGCTGAAAGCTCCAGAAAAAGCTAGTACGTGTACCCTGAGTTGGTATTGTTTTACCGTTTCCTAATGTCAAAATGAAGTTTAATTTTTATCGTTATTAGTGTAACAAGTAAGGACACAACAGCCACCCACTTTTACGTATGCAGGTTATGCAATAGCCTTATGTAAAAGGTTTATACAGTAATAAATTCTTGCAGTAATTACTACAGTAGGTCACTTTCATTGAGCTTTCTCTGTGTCATGGAAAAGTCTAGGCTTGCAACCTCATCATGGCTTTACATCTGTTTCCATATACGATACTACATTTCTTTTGTCAGGTGGATAATGAAAGCATGATTGCCTATCAAAACTGCACTCACAGTATCCGGCATGTAAATGTTTTATTGTTTAAAAACCAAATAACTGTGACCGCCCGGTTCGAGTCGACTCACCCCGCCCACCGTATTCTCACAGGCTGCAGAGAGAAACCAACCCACTTCACTCTTGCTTTCTCTCTGTCTGTGTTCAGCAGCTGGTGAAGTAGCAGTCAGCCTCATTCGGTTTCCGAAACTGATTCAAAATGACAATGAAACTGGTTTATTGGGATATCCGCGGGGTAAGTTCCGCCGTCGTCATTGTTAATGAACTAAGTCGCTCCTGTTGTTAGCAACGTTGTGTCTGAACGGCCACCGGACCCCGGTATAACCGACCATCTCACGGACTTTCAAACTGTTTTTTCACACTGCTCTACCTCAAATTTTGCTTCATAATATTTGTGTTTTTATAAGTATATAATAAGTACTGCCCGAGCGTCGCTCGGCAAAACGTTATGTAACGTCAACATAACGTGCACGTGCTCCAGACGTTATGTTGCTGTAGAAACAGAATCAAAGCGAACGTTAGAATCAAACATGCTATTCGTTAGCGAAGATGTTAGCTAACATGGCTGATTTTGACTCAACAATATCGGGTATTTCAGTGTCACACACAGAATCACAGTGCTGTTAAATTAAGTTTGGTGCCACACGGACTATTGTATTAAACTGAGTTGAAATAATGCTGATAAATCAAGTAGTCAACTGTACCAAATGACACCGGTGAATGAAACCGGTGCTCAAGAGCTGCTAAAATTGTCGGAGGCCCTCACTGTGCAAACACGCCCTATTCAGTTGTCGTTTAAGCGGTGAAAGGTCAAGTTGTTAGTAGTTAACTACAAGCTACAAGCTATTTTATGTGACCAGGCAGTGACTTAAAAAGCATTGATTTCAATTACCAAAAAGAAAGGCCCTTAGAGGTCTTGAATGTCATTTGCAATGGTCTTCAATGTTTTCCTAGCCTGCTGTAAGTAGTAATGTTACTTTTGTGTGTGTGTGTGTGTGTGTATATGTATATATATATATATATATATATATGATTTTAATAAAAACTGTCTGAAATATTTTTTTACATAATTTTACATAAATCAATCCATCCATCAGTAGATGGTGTTTAGGTCATGTTTAATGATAAATAAGTAAAATTATTAGGGACTATTGTTCTATACAGCTGGCAATGAGTGTCAAAAATGTAATATAAATGTCAATAAATTAGTGCACTTGGTAAATAATTATATGCCATATCATCCCTACTAGTTTTCACTGATAGCTTTCATACTTTTTTTGGAAGATATGATCGTGAAACAGGTTTAACAGGCTTACATTTGTTAAAAAAAAAAAAAAACACATCCATACACTTTTTCAGGTGCAGGGTAACAGTAAGAAACACAAACAAAGTGACAAAAGAACCTGCACACTGCTGTCTTGTTCCTAGTTTTTCAGCTCTGCATGGACTTGACAACTTTTCGACCATATACCTTGTAGTTGTCCTGTCCATGCAGTTAGAGATAGCAGTGTGAAGGTACTTTGTCAAGACATAAATCCCTAATTGTTAAAATTACTCTTAAGTTGTAATGACAATTTTTTCATGTGGAAATATATAAGTGGGAGAAAAGAGTCTATACATGTCATCTGCCTTTACCCATGTGTAATAGATACATTGATGTAAAAGCTTAAAAGCCACCAACCTCTCTTTCATCTGATTTGTGGACATTTACGCAGCTTGCCCAGCCTATCCGCCTGCTGCTGGAGTACACTGGCACCAAGTACGAGGACAAGTTTTATGTCTGTGGTGAAGGTAACTTACCTGTTCAACTAACAGATAATCAGCTGTTGTAATTATAATCAAACAAGTGGTGCAAGTGTCTATACAACATACCCTCTCATTCGTGTAACATGTTCTCTCACACAGCTCCAAACTATGACAAGAGCTGCTGGTTCGATGAAAAGCAAAAACTGGGGATGGACTTTCCCAATGTGAGTGAGTTTTAACCTTTGACTAAGCGTTTTAACTTTAACTAACGTGAATATTGATTTATTTGCAAAGCAGGCAGGTTTAAACACCAATTAATCATGGTATTGTGATTAACTTTTTCACTATAGCTGCCCTACCTGGAGGATGGAGACAGGAAGATAGTGCAGAGCAATGCTATAATGAGATACATTGCTCGTAAGCACAACATGTGTAAGTATTGTTTGTATATGAATATTTTGTTCAACACAATTTTTCATTGATTCACTGTCAACATTTTAAACTAAGATAGCCACGGTTTTTTTCCAAATGGCTATTTTTGACTGTCATCTCTGCCTTCATTCCCTGAGTGTCTCCCTAAAATCTGACCTGATAACAGGCGGAGAGAGCGACGATGAGAAGGTCCGTGTGGACATCTTGGAGAACCAGGCAATGGACTTCAGAAACGGCTTTGTGATACTGTGCTACACTGACTTTGTAAGTACTATCTATATTAAAAGTTAAATGACACTGAATAATTCATTTTACGTCTTTAAATCTCCACTAATGCTTATGCCACCTCTTTGACATCAGGACAAGATGAAGCCTGGGTACCTTGAGAAGCTGCCAGGCATCCTGAAGCAGTTCTCTGTTTTCTTGGGAGACAGGAAGTGGTTTGCTGGTGACAAGGTATTTCACCTGTCTCAAAACTCAAATTTTCAAAGCTGCAGAAATACACATTTTGGGCTCCTTAGTTTGACATAATCTAAGGTCTTTTGTGTGAACTTGTTAGCAGACAATAGCCTACTTACACATCCAGCAGAAATCTTAGCATTAATCTTTTGATAAATGTAACTGTGTTATTAGCTTCAAGATGCCCCACTATGTTCACTAGATAATTCTCAGTGGGTTTTTTACTATTAGCATGTTACCATTTGACCATTCATATAAAACTGCCAATTAGTGCAGTGCAAAGTTTAGTTTAAGCCTTTATCTTGCTTTCAACATGTTAAGATTATATAACTTATATAACTAATTTTTTTTTTTTTTTTTTTTTTTTTTACAACAGATCGCTTTTGTGGACTTCCTTATGTACGAGCTGTTGGATCAACACAGGATGTTTCATCCTACATGCCTGGATGACTTCAAGAACCTCAAAGATCTTTTAGACCGTTTTGAGGTGAGAACATCAACTGTTTGTCAGATACAAACAGCACGTCCTGCCGAAGTTTTTCTTCCTCTGTGTTGTCGTGACAGTCTCAGCATGTGTGTTGGTAAACTGTATGTGTGGAATGGCTTCAGTGCTAACCTTGCCGTGTTCGTAGTGAAATGCCTCAAACTGTTTTTTTTAAATGACTTATCATAATATCATGTCATCATAGGCTCTGGAGAAGATCGCTGCATACATGAAGTCAGCCAAATTCATGAAGACTCCTGTCAACAACAAGATGGCCAAATGGGGAAACAAGAAAGAGTAAAGAACACACCATTAATGAAAATAACAATGTGCAACTGACTCAACAACCATAAATTCAGGCCTAGAGAAAAATTAAGTCTGTACTATTTGTCTTTTTATAAGCTGTTAGCTATTCGGATGTATCATGACCTATAATCCCAGATATTTACATGCATCAGAGTTTTTGTACTGATAATGAGACAAGTAGAAACTTTAATTTGCCTTCAAGCATTTAATTTCTGTTACATTTGAAATTGATTTTTTTTTTCACAGATTAAAGTAAATCTTGTATTGACTGTTTGTTTCAGTTTGAATTTTAAACATCTTTTCCTGTACATTAAACTACATCTTAAGAAACATTCATTAAAAGAAAATACAATATAAGTTAATGCAGCTCAGGGCAATGTAAGATATGGATAGAATGTGGATATATATATTAAAAACACAACGCAGTTAATAGTTATCAAGAGGAGAGATGTTAGATGGAACTTAAATGTCAACATACATTTTATTTTATCATTGGGGAAACTATACAGAACTTACAAAGTAATTCTTCTAATTTCTAGTAAGTAAAATAAATTACAGTTAATTATTAATTATTTCTGGTCATACAAGTTTCATTCACTAAAAGTACTTTGACTTGAATGACAAATCAGTATTTGATGCAGTTGCATTCATGCTGGAAGTAGCCATCCACACAAGATGATTTATGACACAAAAGGACAAAATTCGATCCCAATAATTCCAGATGTTGATCGCGGGTGAAAATTGACGAGAAGAGAAACTGAAGGTGCAGTGAAGTAGGTCGTTAGTAGCGGCTGTTGTACAGGCCTGATGGTTCACTGGCGAGCTGTAGGTAACAGGACAAAACATCACTGATGTGTTGCAGTTGGATGTGTGTGTGTGTGTGTGTGTGTTAATATGTGACATGTTACTTACTGCAATGGCTGACTTAACGGCCTGAAGCTGGAAGAAGACCTTGCCTCCTTCCTCCGGACACACAGTCCTTATCTCATCCTTGCTCATCCCCAGGAGCAGTTTCCCGGTCAGCACCCCGAGGCTGGTCACAGTGCTGTTCATGTAAAGGCATAAAACATAGAATATCACACTTCATCATGAAATACGAGCCTTATTTACAGTACAGACATCTTAAAATTCCCAGTGCCTCTGGATCGTGTCACTCACATTTTGGAGAAACCTTTGTACTGCAGCCAGGCTTTCACCTCAGCAGATGAGGAGGACATGTCGAGAGTCACTGGGCCGCGTGTCTCCCACTGCGTGTGAAGGGAGTAAAATGTCATTTGTGAATCTGTTAACTAGGTTACTCAGCAGACTTACTCGTCACTCGGCTCACCGGTAGATCTTCTGTGTGCCCAGCGTTCTTCATCGGCTCCAAAACATTCTGAGGAACGTTTCCTTCCTCATCGCGGCCGTTACGAACAAGCCACCATTGCTTGGATTTCTGAATCACCTGTTAAAAAAAAAAAAAAAGAAACAGTCTGTGAACATCGGAAGTAGCAGAATGATGATGAAGACAGTAACAGCAGCTATAATTGTGACTGTGGTAAATATATGAACAGATGAGTCAAAATTTGAATAGAATCAAGGCTCTTTTCAACTGCAAGATTTTTGTTCTTTTTAATTTTCCTGCCTGTGACTGAACTGCAGCTCTCCTACAAGCTTTTTTTAAAATCTAAATGTACAGAACAAAAACAAAGAAAAAAAATGATAAAAGCATATAGAGATAGTTGGGGGGGGGGGCAGAGTGTTCAGAGCTCATTAGCAACTGTCAGACATCTGTAAAAACAAAAATCCATATCATTTCAGTTTTTATTGCGGTTGGGTTTCCTCACTATATGTATATATGTTTACTGGGCCGTAACGTAGTGGGAATCAATACTCCGTTGATACAACAGCTGATTGGACTAGCATGTCTCTCTGTGAAAATCTCTCTTACCAGACTGAAATGTACATCAAAGGCAAAAACAAACTGGTCCCATAGCAGGAAGCACCATTATTAATGTTCAGTGTCTTTGGCCTTTATCATACAACATAGAAAGGCTGGAAAGATCTGCACCTGCTTGCGGTGAGTGTGAGTACATCTGTAGTCTATCTTTCTTTCTTCTTAAGTGAAAAAGCCTCTCTTGGATTTTTGTGATAAAATTTCACTGCACCAGCAAAAAGCAAAAGTCAAGTTTTTTTTTTATCCATCCTATGACAGATGTCTTCAGTGGAGATGAGGCTCAAAAGCAAAATCCAACTCCAATGTTCACTAGGATATTACTATGACTTTTTTATAACAAGCAATGTTTGCACTCTATTTGACAATAAAGAATAATACTTGTATTTCTGAGCAACAGGGTTATTGTACAACATCTCACCTGGACAACGTCACCCTTCATAATACTCAGCTCTTGGTTGTTTCTGGCCATGAAGTCGTAAATGACCCGCATGTACAGGGGAGGCTCGCTGAACCTGAAACAGCAGCAGACACACACTTTGTAACAGCGGTGCATAGGACCAAATAAAAAAAGCCCACAGAGAAGAAATGTTTGCTACAAATGTAATCATGAAGCCATATTTACTGCAGTGTAATAATACTTACTGTGGTGGTGGTGGTGGACCCCACGGACTGTTGGTGACAGGCTGTAAAAGGCAAAAAATACATACAGTGGTGATAATGGCTTCACTGGAGATGTTAGTCATTTCATGTTGCTTTGAAGACTTGCATATTAAAGGTTCAGGTGCCAGATGGTAGCAGTGATTATAGTTATGATAGCCACCTGCCAATCCTTTTCAATGATGGTGATTATATCATTTCAGCTACTCCCAGCTTCTCAAGCAGGGTGACAGTGTACTTCATCAAGTGCTCACCCGCTGGATAACAACTACTGAGGAGCTGAAAGGGTTAATCACCAGCACTGTAATCTATCATATGGGAAAGTAATTCAGCAACAGCTGCATGTGTAGTTATGACAGAATACAATCCCTGCTAGAGCACCACAAGTACAAATACCAAATATAAACTGGAAACAAAACCAGAGTTCAAGTCAGGTTATCTGCATAACAAGCAATGAAATTGATTTCCTTAAAAAAGGCACTAAAATATATATTTTTGAAACATAAATAGTAAAACTGGTTGCAAGTGTCAGTTCTAGGCCATATCATCCCTTCTGGTTTCCACCACACTGTCATACTTTCGACTGTATGATTGTGAAACAGGCATTAAATTGCATTCTATGTGATATTAAACGGGTCTTCTTAGTCTTAACTTTAACTCAGTGATCTCTGCTGAAAGGTGAGTGATTGCATGAGAGCGGTTCTACCTCTTCAGGCTGCATCTGCATTGCTCTGGGTGAGTAGCTCCGGCTCTCATTTATTTGTCCATTGGGTCGGCCGGGTGGGAAGCGCTGGCTGTTGCTCCTGCTCAGTGGATCATTGTTCTGAGGGTGTGGGGAGGGCATGCGTGAGGGGGCAGGCGGCTGCCAGCCGTCGTAGAAGTCAGGGATGTAAGGTAAGATATCAGCATCCGGCCATCTAGACCTGTGAGGTGACAGGGGCAGGAAACTGTCAGCTGAAACAAAATGGAACTGTCTAATGCAGTGCTGACCTTATGTAGGAATAATTACAATAAATTGACTTCATGATGCATTTTCTGTATCAATCCAGTATCTCTTGATCTGTTAATGACACGTTTGGGCTAAAAAGACGGCAAATGTAAAGTTGGGTGCTGACATGCAGTTTTATGAATGTGTAGTTAGACATTTTGGGAAATATGCTTATTTGTTGCAAGAATCTTGCCAAGAATTACATTTTAAAAAATCCACTCATGTCAGTATGGTACATACTTAGCTTAGCATAAAGACAGGAAACAGAGAGGGCCCAGCTAGCCTGGCTGTGTCCAAAGGTTCAAAATGAAGCTCACTAATTAACATGTTGTATCACATTTGTTTAAAAAACTGAGTGTAAAAATGGGAATATGTGCCGTATGTCCAAAGTCCCCTCCTGGAGTCTCAGCTGGTTGCCTAGCAGGTGCATTTTCTTTTTTTTAACCTTTGGACTGAGGCAAGCGAGTGGTTTCATATTAAACAGACATGCATTTAAGTGATATTAATCTTCTCATCTTTCTCAGTGAATAAGTGTTTCTCCCAAAATGCCACAATGTTCCCTTAATAACTTAATAAAAACTTTTGGGTTGCCACAGCTAATGGTTCTCCTTTCTGTAATGCAGCTATAAATGTTTGTAGAACATTAACGCATGAATTTCCCACTTTTTGATATGTCATTAAGTCTGCAGTTAGAAATATCAATAAGATGTTAATATATGGATTTTGGATGGTAAACGTTCCCTTGGAGTGATCTCCCTGAAGAACTATAGATATAAAAAGACACAGCTGGAGATGGATGAACACCAGCCAAAGGGATTATTCACAACCTGCCAACCTTAAAGTTGTTCTTCTAATGGTTTATATCATTAAACTATTAGTCAATCAATACATCAAATTGTTGCCAGATTTTGAGTTCTCATGTAGAACTCGACACTAAAACTGAAATTAACTATAGTTTTAAATTAAACACTCATATTTACCATTTTTCCATAGACCATGAATGCAGCATTACCTCTGACCCATATTTACATATGGGAAAACAGCCTCACTAGGTTAGGGTGTGTCGGGCAGGTAGAGGTGCACGAACATCAGAGGGCTGAATGTGGGAAGTTGCGCAAGTTGCGTGAGGATTGTAAAGGTCGCCGTACCTGGGGATGTTCCAGGGGTCTCCCAGAGACCTCCACAGCTGGTCTTCCTCCGGGCTGACGACCCGACTGAGCAGCCGCATGGCCGACTCTGTCAGCAGGGGAGAGAGCACAGTAGGGGGCAGGTCTGCAGGATACTGAGGCACTACCTGTAGAAAAATGGGGAAAGTATTTACTGTGACAGCTAAGAGAGTGCCACGTCATTGTGAAGAAAACAGAAATAACAGTGGCCTTGAACTGAGCCAGTGCAAAATGAACCAGGTTGAAGGAGCTCACCATGCCTAGACTAGTGAAGAGGATGTGGACAAAGTCAGGAGCACTGGGGCTGGTCAGTGTGCTTTCCAGCTGGCCCTGGAATATAAGAAAGAGCGTTTCATTGTCACACTTCACTGCTTTGTTCTGCAATCACACCTCCCAGTCAACGTGATGTCAGCACATCACCACTCAAAGTCTTTCCAAAACCGCTACGGACAACACGTCATCTGCGGAGAGAGTTAAAGGTTTGAAAAGGAGTTTACCAGCAGATTAAATCCATATTTGATTTTCTGAAGACAGGCGATATATTCCTCCCACGACGGCAGACTGGAAGCTGGTGCTGCAGGAGAGATACAGTCATGATAAATACAGCACACTGCTGTTTATGTAATGTTCTGGACCTGCAGGAGGTTAAGCTCCACTCATTACATGTGCGAGTGGAGACATGAACTGGATATATTACCATTTTTCTTTGATTTTTTCTTCTTAAACAAGTTTTTCTTCTTGTTCTTCTCACTTTGCAGTGATGGTGCATTTGCTGTCTCAGACACTTTGGCCAGGAAGATCTCCAAATCACTTAGAACATGGTTTAATATGTCCTGTGGAAAGGTATAAAAGCAAGATATAAAACACATTCAGGAGCATGCAGGACCTTGTTAAAAAACTAGCACATACGAGCATGTTCATTGTGTAAACAGTCCCGGCAGCACTGACCGTGTTCCTGTCTGTGTCTGTTTGCTCACGGGCCACCTCTGGGCCGCTCCCTAAGTCATGAAGATCCGGATGGTGCAGTATTTCCTCTTGTGGGGTGTCGACCCGCAGGGGAGGGAAACTCTCTGATTTGACATAAAGAAAAAAGTTATTACAAATATTGAGCTTATTTGCACAGAACACGTCCATAAACTGCTGAGATTTTTGATGGAATTAAAAATGTCAGCTGTTCAGGATTGAAAGGGGTTTCTCTTCTATGATTAAAGATATTGTCAATATGCTTTCAATGCACCTGGTTCTCTGCTGCCCCACTGTGGGGGCGGGTGGTCCGGTGGTGGCGGGGTCATCTCTTGCTGCACAAGTCGAGGCCCAGCCTGCCGGAAACTTCCCGGAGCGTGTTGCCCGATGATGTTTTCAAGATCACTCCTGAAAAAAATCAACGGGCAGCAGTTCATGGATTCAGCTGTTTGATTTCTAAATGTGTATTTCTTCTGCTTTCTCATAACTGTGGTTTTATCTTTGTTTAGACTTGTGATGTCACACTGTACCTTATGTCAAATTTGTCTTTGCGTGGCTGCGCATCAGCTCCTCCTTTCCGGATTGCTTTATCCAGATCGCCCTTGATGAACGGCGCCTGGTGAAACACACCCGACTTCAATCAAACTCCTACATGACACCAACAAAAAAAAAAACAGCTGCATCCGTGCTGTTACGAAATACTGGAAACGATTTCAGAGATCCCAGTCATCAGCATGGCTAACACCTCCTCCCTTCTCTGGAGGCTGTCAGAAGGTCAAAGCTGAGTTCACTGACGGTTATGACGAAATGCCACTCACCCCGGTCTCCTCACACTGGAACATGAAGACCTGAGGGATGCGTTTGCTGCGTTCCTGCACAGTTATCGCCAGCACAGAGTTGTAGGCGCAGCTGTCCAATACAGCTTTGGTTTGCGTGATGCTACTCAAAGGCACAGACTCCAGCTCTGTCTTTAAAATCAGATTGAAAATCGACATGCAGAAAAAAAAGTCAACACACCAGCACAGGTTTTAAGGTGTACAGTCATTTAGATCCTAGTTAAAACAGCTCTGCCTGTGTAATTATGCTTAATCCTTCACTCACAGCTCACCCTCTCTCTATCTTTGGTCTGAGGCTATTTTTCTTCATTCTTAATTCAATAAAATAATATTTTGACACTGGTGTGCTTCGAGCTTTGAGGCTGAAACAGTTTCCAGTTTCAACAAGACAAGCACACATACCCCCCCACCCTCCCTCAAGCAAGGTCCTTGAATAAATAGTTTTCTCAGTTTGATGTGGAAGAACTTGACAGAGACCTGACCTCAACCCCTCAAATACCTTTGGGATAAACTGGAACAAGCATGGCTGACTTGCCACAACTAATGCTTTTGTGGCTGGATGGGAACAAATCCCTGCAGCCAGGCTCCCAAAATCATGCAGAAAGCCTTCACAGAAGAGTGGAGGTTGTTATAGCTGCATGTTAATGCTTCGTAGTTTAGTAGTTTAGTTGTAACGACTACACAATTTGGGGCCAACTGCTAAGGTGTCCACATACGTGTCTAGCCTGTGATGTGTGATTTCTGAGATCAAATCGTACAAGACGTCCTTAACCATTCTTCTAGGACAATGGTTCCCAACCTGTGGGCCGGGGCCCACTGGTGGTCCACAACGGTATTGCAAGTGGGCCGAATCATATGCAAAACCGAACAGCTTCGGTGAAAAGATGATCTTTAAAAATGATCCTTTTTTTTTGTGTTAAGGCCTGTCACTGTGATAAGCCAATGACAGGAACTAATGTTGTCGCCGGCCGGACCACATCGTGTACTCGTTTACTACCTCAGTCTGATTGATAGATTATATTTGTAGCAAAAACTGGAAATTCAAAATGGATAGTTGTTTAGCAACAGGAAGTTAAAGGGAAAGAGTCGAGAGACAGATGGTGAATCGACACGTGATCTCTTTTCTGTCAAACACAAAAGAAAACCAAAATTTTTGGGATTTTCTAGTGGGCCGTGAGGTGGAAAAGGTTGGGAACCAGTCTTCTAGGAATTACCACCAACCTTGGTCTCAATGTCGCTGAGCATCAGATATCCTCCCTGAACCTCCATGATCATCTCCTGTGGCCACAGGCGACCTTTGGCATCCAGCCTCTTGAGCTTGGACACACAGTTGTCCACTGTCTTCACCTCCTGGCCGTCCAGCTCACAGGTGAACAGATGCTGTGGAGTCAGTGTTGAGGTCATGAATAGGGGGAGAGCAAAAGGTTGTATTGCGTAGGCATTTGTATGTTTGTTTCCATGCTGGTGCCGATTTCTCATTTACCTCCACTCTGACGTGAAAGTTGTCGGGTTGTCTGTTCAGCGACTCAGAGTACTCTTTTCTCTGCACTGATGCAAAGAAAATTTTGATTTGAAAATGTCAAATGCAATTTTTTTCTCATAAAAAGTAAAATATTACACTGATGAATAGGTGGTGTCACTTTTTTATGTCTTAACATACTGTATATGTGTCTTCCACTGGGTCTGGATATGCCGTTTCTCTGCAGTGGAGAACCCTTGACATCATCCTGTTGGAAAGCCCGCCTCTGTTGAGGGAGGTCCTCCGGTGAGAAACCCCTGAAGGACAATAAAAGGTAACTTATCAAACAGGAGACGTGGGGCACATTCATGGGCTGCTGCCAGCCTGACCTCCTCACATGGCAATAAAACCATCACTGTCACCAGCAGAGCGATCTGAAGATAAACCACAACACAACAGTGTTTAATCATGAAAGGGTGTGAACGGATGTTTAGAGTGCTGTAAAGATTTTGTGCTCAAATGGCTCAAATAAATTAATAACAGTGATGTTATTAACCAAGTAACTGTGCAGCTGAAAGTGAAAATGAAGTGTTACTGACCTTGGGGAATAGGAGAATGGCCCAGTGTTTCCATACATTTTCAAACAGCAGCGTTTGTCTTGTTTTTGGAAGAGTTAAACCTTCAGATTGTTCAGAATCTCTCCAGCCTGGAAGAAAAGATGTTTCTCAAACTGACAATGTGGCAAAATTAAACCGGGACAAACGGTTGTGTGGATGCACTGTTCACATATCGTAAGTATTTATCCACCCAGTTTGGAGATTTACAGCTTCTCACATAGAAGCAAGACCGTGTCTCTTTTGGGAGATGAAATAACACGTTCTTCCTGTTACAAATGAAAACTTTAATTTATAAGCAATAAAATTCAGCCTTTCTGTAACAAACTCAGGCATTTTACTGCTATAGTTTGACATGACTGAGGTCAGTTTCCTTCTTGAGCCACCGTTAAACTACATGTACTGTTTTGCTTTGAAACTAAGTTTAAAATTTTAAAATCAGAATCAACAATAAACCACTTACATTGAAAAGCCCAATTAATCAATTACAAATGACAAAATCAAGGTTTAAATTAACCAAAACTTTCACTAATAATTAAACTGTCTCGATGACTTTACCACCTGACTGGACTTAGATCAGCATAAACAGTAGATCGGTATGACTATTTTTTTTTTTACTAATTAGCTGATCCTTCATGTATCAAGAGTTTAAGAAACAAATCTTAAATGTTCAGTGTGATACTTCAAAACTGCCACATACTTCATAAATTGAATGTAGGATTTGAGAAGTGCTTCCCTGTCAACAACCACCCACTTCATGCCAGAGCAAACACATTTCCCTTTTCTAAACAAGACGTAATGCCACCAACTGTCGAGGTTAATCTAAGCTTTTTAATTCTACCCTCTAATCACGTCACCTTTTCAGAACGTCTTAATCCCGTTGTTACCTGTGAACGTCAGCTCTGCTCCGGTGTCATCGTTCCTTTCTTTCAAACAGAGTTTCTACCGACACCTCTCACTGCAGAACGCATTTGTTCTTCACACATCCTGCTGACAGAAACTTCCTTGACTTCCTGCTCGAAAGCACCAGGTTCAAAGTGCAATGATGTGACGGATCAGGAGTGTTGGCTTGACTTGTCATTTGAAGGTAAAGTATTTGAGGTATGATGGTAAGGTGGCTCATTATGAGTCCAAAGGTTTATAAATGCTTTACAACAACACCTTTAGAGTGATCAAAGGTCTTAAGAGCTCCAGAAATCTAAGTGCAATCTATCGTGATTATAAAGTGTTGACGTCAAGTATGTTCCACACACCTAACGTCACCGAAAAAGTGTGTGAGCAAAGGTTAGTTTAAGTGTATAAAAAGTTACTGTTTGAAGTATAAAAATACAAACGGCCAGTTGAAGTTGAATAAGAGAACCATTTATTTTACCATCAACTGACGTGTAAATACTGTACACACCCATAATATTGACAGAGACAATCTTTAAAGAGGGAATAGTTTATTCTGTAAAGAAAAGTGAACGTCTCGTCTTAGGACATTGAGTAGGGGTTAGAGCGGCCTTCTCTGAAGACTTGACAGTTTAGGCTGTAGCCTTGGCCTGAGTGGTCTTGGCCAGAGCCTTCAGGTCTGTGATGCACTTGGCGATGCTCTCCTTCTCCTGAAAAACAACACAAAGACAGATGTGAAGCTTGGAGAATAACGAGGGCTTACAGGTCAGTTAGAAAAGCCGTTTATGCTTTTCACAACGACAACCACTTTATTGTGAATCTTTCCATTTAGTCAGAAAAGCAAAAAAAAAAAAAAACAACTATTCATTGATTTTTAAAGAGCTGGTTCTCCTGTTGAAAATAAATCAATAATGAAGCAATGAATAGGGCTGTAAGTTTTCTGAACTAGTTTTGACATTTATGACATTGTTAACAATCATTTCTTTTGAGACATAACTTTTACTTATTAGGAAAAAAGTTTTTGAATGTTAAAAGAACTTTTCCTAAAAAAAAAAAAAAGTATAAAATTGACTAAAATTAAGATTTAGCAAAGAATACCATTTTGGCCTTAGTAGTTGTTTTATATATATATATATATATATATATATTTTTTTTTTTAATGGAAATGATGTTTGAAAACATGTCTAATATTCATATTTACAATGTCAGATACTGCATTATGGGTTGTATGTAGTCTTAATGTTGCTATGCTATCTGTGTTTTAGAGTTATGCAACCCTAATAGTATTTTGTTAGCCCATTTTAACAGCTTCTAATGGCTCGAGTAATGTATTCTGCTGCCACAGAGGAAATAAATTAATGAGGAGTGAAAACGAATCCAAAGTGACTTCCTTTACTGAAACACAAACAGACGGTGGCCTGAATAATCTGTCAATGGGATGAGTCACAGATGATGAGGAGCTCAAAAAGATAAAAGAGAAAATGAAAAGTGTTGCCAGAGAAATTAATTTGACCACTTCCAAGAGGCTGACAGAGCCTGGGGAAAAGGTAACAAAATTTTATATTCTGCTTAAAAAAAAATGTATTTTTTTCACATTTCACTTTTATGACAAAAAAGTCTAAAAGAATGAGGACACTCTTCTCCTTTGATAAACAGCATCTCAGCAAATCTCTGCCTATTAGATCACTTAGAAAGTGCTGTATCTTCAAAGGAAAAACAGGGTTTCATCTAATAATCAGGGTCATTTTATATTCTGGTAAATAGACAACATAAATCAGACCAGATATTCAATGCCAACCTTCCGTTTTTGTTACTCTGAGCTGCAGACATACGGACAAATTAAAAAGGAAAAACCTGAAATATATTTTGAAAGTATGGTGTTCATCCCTCCAGTAGAGTTCAGAGACTCGTAGAATCAACGTCAGGGAGCACTGAAGCCGTTCTGGCAGCACATGGTGGCTCAACACCTTACTTAAGAAACTTAGTTGGTTTTTCCTTTAAGTTGTCACCTGTACTCACAAACTGTCACCCAACTTAACAATTTGCCAAAGACACAAATGCAAGACTGAAACACTATTTTCACATAATATCCACACTGAGAAACATCACTGAGCTGGAGGCTTCTGACAGTCTGACTAAAAAGACTGACCTGCTGGGGAGTGATGCTGCCCACAACGCTCTTCTCAACCCAGTTGACCATGTGCTCCTGCTCCATCTGGCGGTGGAGGTTCTGCAGGCCGATCTGGTAATCTAAGCGCCTCTTCACCTCATTGGTCACCATGTGTAGCCTCTCTCTGTAGTTGGTCTCCAACAGCATGGCCACATTGTTCTGAGAAAGGAAAGAGAACTACATGCAGTCTTTGTCACCACACTACAGAAAAATCTCTAGTCTAACCTTGGGTCGTATGAATATTCATTTTAAGCAGGTTAAATTCCATCTTTACAAGCTCTTACCATTGTGGTGCAGTTTGAAATCTGATTTCAGTGACAGCACCACAAATTAAACCAGAATTCTTTAAAAAATTTTAAAAGTTTTGTTCATGGTTTTTTAACTGTCTGGCCTTTGTAAAAGAAACATAATAATATTAAGAATATGACTAAATATGCCATATGCTCATATGCAGCCAGAATTCAGGCAGTGATTTTTCAACAGACTACCAAGTTGATAAAAAGAGAAGTAAATTCAGCAAGGCAACTTCAATCATGGCAAAATTTGAATAAGTAGTATTTATTTATTTATGGCCTCTTGTTTTTCTCCAGACATTATTTTGTTCTAGCTCCCCACGTTCTATAGCAGCCTGAGCAGGGTCACTCGGTGGTGGTGTTGCAATTTCAACTTGTTGCCAGCAGAGGTCGCTAAATGTCAAAGACTACATAATGATGCCCTTCAAGTCCTACAGCTCAAAGCAGAGGGGAACAGGGCAAATGCCTTACAACTGTCAATAAGTCTTGGGTAAATAAGATAATGGAAAATAAAAAGGCAAACATCAAGGCTGCTCACCCTCTTTGCATCAAAGAGCATTGATCTTCCATCTGTTCTCCACTGTTCCTTCTTCTCATCCTCGATGGCTTGAGCCAGGCTGGACATGGCGAGGTCCTTCACCTCCTGAGCCTTGGCCACTTTGTCCTGAAAACACACACAGAGCAGGTTTACAGAGGTGTTTGCAAAGGTTGGCACAAAAGAGAAGACCAATGGTTTTTGGCTGAAAGTCTGTAGCTTGATTAAAATAACATCTGTCCAACAGTAATCTCTCACGCATTTTAAAGACGCTGGGGATAAGTTTCCACACATACTACACTATACACCACACTATTAGCCAGAGAAAAAGGAAAGTTAAAAACACAGATCTACATGGTTGACAGCCTACCTCATTCAGTTTGTCAGCAAAAGCTGCAACGCTGGGACCAAATTTCTTGATACCATAGATGATGACGGCGCCTATGGAGGCGGCAGCGAATGTCTCATGGTTCACGACGTAGATTTCCTTGGAAAGCATGTAGAGGAGGAGGCCAGTGCCCAGCATGTAAGGTCCTGGTGACAAAAAGAAAAATGGAGAATTTTTTCCTTAGTCAGTAAAATGATGTTAGTGCAACAGTGAGATCCAAAGTATGAAGGTATGTAAACCAATCAGCAATAACCACACACAGCTCTCTCTCTCTGAGCTTTTAATGGTAATGTTTGTAAGAGTGCAGTGTGTTCCTGCCAGATGCACTGCTTGGCTTTTCATATATCTGGAACAAAGTCCCAGAAAATTTTAGGTCAACTCTTTTAAATAAAAGCTAAAATCTTTTCTATTTGCACTTTTTTTTTTCAGTTAAATTTGGGACTGTATTCCTATGTTGCACTGCAGTGTCACTGCACTATACTTTTTGGTCTCCTGTCAGATCAGTCTTATTCTATTTAAGCTTAATGTTAATCTGTTTATTTTATTCTGTAAATTTTGTCTTAATCCTCTTTCTGTTTTATGGAAAGCACTTTGGATTGCCTTGTTGTTAAAAAGGTGCTTAACAAATAAACTTGCCTTACGAAACCATTTATAACTGACTTACTGAGATCATCTCAACATCCAGCCCTGGGCTAAAGACTACAGACCTGTGACTCCAGTTTTGGGGTACAGGAGCTGGAAGAGCTCCTCTGGGATGATGCCATGACGGACTTTTCCTCCTTTCTCTGGAAGAGGGGGCACTGGGGCCAGACTCTGGGATGATGTCTGCAGGGAGCGAGATGCCTGGACCAGGCTGTGGTGGAAAACACTGTTAGCTTTCAATACTTTTATTGTTAATCAAATTTATCATCACATCAGTGATAGATACAGTAAATAAAACAATTTCTAAAAGACACATACCCAGCTCCAAGGGGGCCACTGCCTTTCAGGGAACTGGCTGCAAAAGATAGAATAAACAACGACATAAGGCAAATACTTGCAAACACTGCATGTTTTCATTAATGTTTAATGTGTTGATTATTTTCCTGATTAATAAACGTGTCTTTAAAACAGTTTCAACCAAAGCTCAACATTATAACCTTCATGAAGGTAGGACTAATTGCACAGCCGTTGTATTAAACTGCATACGTTTAGCTAAGTGTACCTAATACACTGGCCACTGGCTGTATTTAACTTCAATGCTGATAATAGTCAACAAAAACCCAGTTACAGGATGAGGCTATTTCAATACCGACAGCATAATACCCACTAAAAGTCAGACTTCAAACTAAAATTTGTGAAAACACACCTTTGTTGGACTTACTTTAAGTCATTGTTGTTTCTCTTCACTAAAGACATAAGGAGCTCAAAACCGAGCAAGGCTAGCTGTCAATAAGGTGACATTTGCAGGCGTGCAGAGCTTACGCTAGCGAATGTAGCTTCTATTTACTACCGTTAGCTGCCGCCATCTAAATGAGCTTTAACCTAAAGCTTTGACAAACTGGTCGTGATGTCTGCTAGAAATACAGAAAAAGGTTGCCGTCTTTTCTACATTCAGACTAACAAGAGTTTCAGAGCAGACACTTCAGTTGTTCCCTACAGCTAGCATTAGCATGTATCTCATTCAATGTGCGGCCTTCACTTACCCTTCACATTCACTTTAAACTTTAAGTTCTCCTGCTTGACTGTTTCGTTATGGCAGAGCTGAGTGAGTCTTTATTAACATCTAAAAAGCTAGATTAGAACATACCTGAAACAAAAACGAGCCTGGACAGCATGTTTGAAGGTTGAAAGTGCCGAGTTGATGCTCCACCGGGCAGCCTTGTTTCGGCCTCTCTGTGCCCTTCTGCAAAGAACCGTAGGGATGGCGGACACACGCGAAATCCCCCTGAAACATCGCGAGAGTAGCGAAGAGTTCCAGTTTTAAAGGAGGCCAGAAGAGGGTGCCCGCAACGGTAAATTTGGATAAATGGAGGTGGGATCATTAGGGCCTTAATGGGGAGAAATTGAGATTATATATGATACTATGCTGTTTTGGGTTAAGTAATCTTGAGAATGCACGTTTAAGACTTGTGTGTTTGTTTGTGTGTGTGTGTGTGTGTGTGTGTGTGTGTGTGTGTGTGTGTTGGGGGGGTAATATATAAATATACTCATATAAAGGAAAATTGAAGTAAATTGTCAGGTTACTACAGACTGGGGATAACAATAGAATTAACAGCCAGATTAGCTAAAAGATAACTAGGGTTAGGATAATGGTTAGTGTTAGGGTTAAACTGTTAATTGTAGATGATGTGTTTTCCTTCACCTTTTAGATATTCCATAGACTGCAATTTATCTAAATGTTTCTTTAGATTTTGTGTCAGGTCTGTGACAGTTAATAATAATCTGCATAAAAAAACATAAATTTAAGGTTTTACTTCATATATAACTACTACAGAGTTTGGTGGCAAAGAGCCTTCAAACTTCTAAACTGCACTGTTTTTCCAGTTACAGTTTTCTGCCTATGTACCACACTAGAGTCATCTACACCTTCATTACATCTAAGTCATTAACCCACTCCAATGAGAAATGAGACTGTTAAAAAATAAAAAAATTAAACCATCCAAGAGGCAACCACACACACCACACACAACTGTCTCCCAAGTGGTGCATTTCGTCCCAGACTGCGTGCAGGGGGAATTGACTGTGCCTGTCTGTAATCTTGAGGCGCACCCGTGCATGGCATCAGTTTGGTGCGAGTGGCTGGTGAGATAGAGGAACATATGACGCTGTGGTTCTCTTCACTTCCTGTTAAATTATGCTCAACAGAAACAGCTACATGTGAAATACAGACAAAGCTCCCGGACATTATTTCACTAGAGTGAGAAAATGGATGACTTCTCAGCCAGCTCATGAAGAGTTTTCCCCAGCTGAAAGAGATGGCGTAGTAGGTAAGCTTTATGATATATTTCTGCTTATTTAGCACTTTTTTGTTTTTGCATTGTCTTGTGCATTTTCCCTCCACAACTTCAAACAACATTTGCCAGGGCCTAGTCTGTCTTTGATATGTTACTCTGATAATTAAAGGAGCTTTCTAAAAAAAATACACCAGCAATGCAACCGCTGCAACATCTGCCATGACCTATACTATTACTACGGGTACTAGTACGACTATGCTCGTATTTCTATAGCTGCTATTTCAGCTGCTTCTTCTACAACAGACTTGGATGGGTCACAGAGAATTGCTGAGCTAAAACAAAGTATCCTTTACTTTATCCTTTATTTTATGCACATCTCACATATATACGGAGCACAGTCTGGTGCTACAGATCACTGATTTTCTTTTCTTTTGGTGAAGCAGGTAAAAGACTCTTGAGATAAAAATGTCAGCTTGTTTGAGGTAAACTAATTCATACCGTCCAAGTATGAGGGCGTATTTCAAACTCTTGCAGTGTTTTCTATGAACTTGAATCAGTCAATTCAACAGCTGGACAAACTGGTAGTTCACAACTCTTAAATAGTTTCTTCAGATGTAACATCTGAGCCATCATCCTGCACCTGCAACACTTTTTTTTAATCTCCCTGTAACAACATATATACTTCAGTAAATGGTATGCTTTCAACCAAATTGTTTATATACTGTATATTTAATCATTACAAAGATTGATAATCATTTTACTGATATATTGTGATTGAAGGATCAAAGCACTGTAACAGCCAGAGGAGCTGCCATGGACATCCTGGCTGGAATAGAGCTCGCCCCAGTGAAAGACTTTGACCGAAAAGTGGAGGTCAGAGCAGAGAAACGCGAACACCTGCGAGGACGTAACAACGCGACTTCATGTCGCAGCCCTACGAGAGAGTTAGACACAAGACTGATCAAAAATGAACTGAAAAAAAAGAGGCAGCTGGAATTTCTGAGGAGGAGATCAGTGAGCCCAGAGCTGTGTGGTCCGTCTTCAAGGATAAAACCTTCACCGAGGACATTCTCAGTGACACGTCACAGTTCAAGCAGCAAGTTACAGACATTTCATTCAAATATCCAAACTACTCCCACCGCTAATGGACATCCAAAGATGATTTTAACACCAGACAGCGGTGAAATGGATGGTCCCAGCAGCAGCACATGGGTAAATAAAAGATCATTATTTGGAGTTTTAAATCACCACATCCATGTTATAATACCTGACACTTCCTCCCTCTCCTCTCCTTTCCTCAGGCTTCATTATGGCCAGAGCAGGTGACACTGATGAGGCAAGAGAAAGGCCATTCAAGGAAGCAAGCGTCTACCTCCACAACAGTGACAATGGAGTCAAAGCAACACAGGACGAATAGAGAGAAAAGTATTAATGGTGAAACTCTTGCCAATTACATAACATTTTGACCAGTGAGTCTCATGTTATCTTTGATCTTTCATACTAATAAAGCTGGTTTTCTTCATCCTTTCTCACAGCTCAAAAGACAAACATCAAAACATTGATCCGAACAGAAAATATTCAGCAGAAATCCTCCCACCAAACTGAAAATATTCTCCAAAAAAAGACACTTCGGGAGGCCGGTGTCCAGACAGAGTGAGTGTGACTTAATGTATATCTCCCTGAAGCCTCATTTCATATATCAAAAACAGCTGTGATCCATATTTTTTATGTGTCTGTAACATGATATTTTCTTCCCCACAGGTCTGGCCTCGTCACCGTCAAAGAATCAGTGAGTTTCACACCGCCGCTTTATACGCTGGAGTTGTGTGTGTAAACTGCAGATTAAAATGATAATAATGATTAACACATTCAACTGTTATTCTTGTCTCTCATCTCTCAAAATAATAGGATGTCAAGCGGTTAGCTGACTACCTGCAGGTAAACCAACCAAATCTTTTCCAAGTCCATCCTGATCTGCGTTAAGTTCACTCTTAAAGGCAGACATTGAGACAAACTCCTCCTCTAATAAATAAAAAGTTGAATTCACACGCAATAAAATATCCTCTCTATGTCCAAAACACACTCAGGGGTTTTACATGCTAGCCTATGGTGGCTTATGTTAGCTAATGTTAGCAAACCTTAGCTAGATGTTGCTGTATAACTGACTACAACCGAAGTAAGCTTGTGACTCTTCTGTACTTGTGCCAATGTCAAACTACATCTCTCCATGTACTGTTATCACGTCATTCTCACTTGTTGCCACGGTGGCTGTTTATTCAGCAAACTGATATAGTTTTCTGAAGCTACTGTAAGCATCATGCTGTGTGTGGTCAGTTGCCTGGCTTTTAATGTAGTAGAATATCAGTTTTATTTCAGCATCATTAGTGTAAATATAATTTATTTATTTATTTATATGAAGCATCATTGATTTTGAGTATGAGGTTAAACCTTTAGCTGCTGACTGTCTTTTATCTACATTCAGTATGTGCGTGTCGTTGTAACTGTCTGTCTTCTGCTGTCTCTTTTCTATCAGGAGGCTCTGTGGCGAGAGGAGGCCATGAAGAAGAAGCTGGCGGCCCTCCAGGAGAGCACGTCAAACCTTCTCAACTCCTCAAACATAGTGTGGACGGTAAGACTCTCTCTGTCCGTGTGCGTAGGACGTTTACTTCACACCTGGTGTTTCGCAGTCACAGTCCAAACACATCACTCTTATTTGAAAGGGCCACAGTGTTGCTGCTTCATTCTTTGGCTCCCTGGTTGATATTACACTGAACTTTTCTTTGGTGTACATGCGTGTACGTCATTTGTGTATGGTTGTTTTTGCCTCAGGAAGTTCCTATGCAGCCTGTGGTTTGGAGCTTCCTGCTTCCGCTCTAGTCTATACTGCATAGGAGGAGTGCAAGCTGTCATTCTTGTACAGGAAGGGCGTGTCAGTCTGTAACTGTTATAGGTGCCATCCATCCTCATCTGCTCTCTTTTATCTACTCTGGTTGTAATGAATGAAAGGGAAATATTAGTGTTTCCCTTTGTTAATTTTTAATTTGTGTTGGAGGATCTAGTCTTCTGTAAAATTGTTTCTCATTCAGGTTTGTTATTATTAGGCGAATTATTAAATTGTTTCCACTGTTGTAACAGTGTAGTGTTGCAGCACATTCTGTGCTCACTGGTGCATGAAGGCACCAGTGAGCACAGACTGTGAAAGAACATCCTATCACAGATTTTGCTGCATGAATATTAATTTTCCATCTGCAGGTTACAGCGTGACACTCAGTCATTTCCTGTCTAACCCACACAGGCTCGCTGCAGTGAAGACCTGCTGAGAAACAAGATCAAGGTTCTAGAGTCGCAGCTGCAAGTCTGCCTTCAGGTAAGAATAGCAGCTGGTGGTAGAAGAAGCAACCACTGTGTTTTTTTAAAATCATGCAATGGGTCTAACAACCCAAACATTTAGTCCTTTGTAAAACAGCCAGCCTGGCTCTACACTGTCACTCTGTCATGTGTTGGTCTAACCCAGTAGTCTCGTGTCCTTACAGAAGTTTCCAAAAGATGGAGTGAAGAAACTAGTGGTACAGATGGAGAAGCAGAAGCTGATATATGAAGAGAAAGCCCTGGTGGCCCTGCAGAAGGCCACACAGGAGAAAACTGAAGCTGTCAGCAAGGCCGAGACACTGCAGGTCAAACACCTAACGCAAACAAAAAAAAACCACACACTTTCACTTTGACTGAGGAGACAGACACATCAGTGTCGCTTACTTCTTTTGGTTTTATGGTGATATGTGTATTCTGTTCAGATCACATATCAGAAGTGTGATTGAATCTTGAACGCATTGTGTATTTTTGGCAACAGGGATCGCTAATTACAGCCAAGGCAGAGGCACTGAGGTGGCAGAGCCTGTATGAAGAGCTGAAGCTGAGCTCTGGACAACTCAGGGAGAACCAGCACCTCAGTAATGAGCAGCTGCAACAGCTGCACAGCCAAGTGGAGGTACGGTGTCCTGTGGCAGTGTGCACAGTCAGAGGTTTGAGTGTCAGTGGTTGTTAAAAATGTGCGTGTCCCGTGCAGCTATCCAGAGCCAGAGAGGCCGGGCTGAGGGAGGAAGTGGGGTTGTTACGACAAGAGAAGAAGGACCTACAGTACAACATTCGCCTGCTAGAAGAAGATAACCAGGTTTTAAGAGAGGAAAGCGAGCAGCTTAGAGGTTAGACACTCAGAACTTTGAACCACTGTACGTCTTTTTTTTTCTCCTGAATCTGCAAAGCCATGCTCAGCCTTTACCTGCGAGTCATTCTCAGGCTAAGCACTGACTTCTCTTTGTAGCATCTACAATGCTGCAACAGACAACATGGATTTCTTGTTTAAACTGCTTTCTGTTTCCTAGTAGATGGCGACAATGAGAGCCAGGACTTCATGATGCAGGACTGTCTGACGTCAGAGGAAGCAGAGTCACAGCTGACGCCGAGGAGAGACACTCAGGCGGAGGAGCAGCTCCGTTACACTGAGGAGAAACTCCGGCTCAAGGAGAGAGAGGTAACGTTGGGATATCAGAGTTCACTGCGGCACATCCACAACCTCCATGTTTTGTTTGATTCAGCGCTGCCGCACAGGTGATAATCACAGTTTCATGAATCCAGAGTGGATGAGTCAAAAAGAATATAACCCTCCATGCAATTTGCTGTAGAGACTGATGCATAAAGAAAGGCCAATTATATTTACAAAACATGTTAAAGATGCTTTTAAAATATTTTTTAAAAACTCACTATATTTTTAGTACATTATTTATATTTTGGGCATATTACAAAAAAGCCTAACAGTCAATATTTTATAATATTAAATATTAACTCAACTTGCACTTACGAGCTATTTTGAAATCCATCGCTAATGTAGATCAAATGATTTTTCAAATCTATTTTAAAAATATTTTCTGAGGGTTCATTTGAGAGAAGTTCAGAGATACAAGTAAAATTCGGCACGTCCGGTTTTAAATACATTCTGAAAAGCCCACCTCTAAAAATGTATTTTGAAATTTAATTTACATGATTCCCTTCCATTTGGTGTGTGTGTGTGTGTGTGTGTGTGTGTGTGTGTGTGTGTGTGTGTGTGTGTGTGTGTGTGTGTGTAGTGTGAGGAGCTGCAGACAGAGCTGCATGCGATGGAGCAGGAGTGTCAATCCAGCCAGGCCCGGCTGTCGCAGTGCAGGGACGAACTCCGGCAACTCAGCCACAGACGCAGGAAACCGGTGAGCAGTGTTTGTGTGTGTGTGTGTGTGTGTGTGTGTGTGTTTGCGCATTTAAGGGAATTTGAGACTTAATGTCCTTGCTATACTCAAGTGCTCTCATTTGCCCTCAGGTTGTCAGCCAACAAATATGAATTATTTTACACTTCCTGCACCAGTGATTCTTTTACACTTTATTTTGCTGCAGTGAAAACCAGAGCAGCTACAACAAAATGAAATATAACTTAGAGGTTTTCTTCCCTCTCTTCCCTCTTTAGACTCCATCTGGCTCCTGGTGGAGGGTGTTTATGTTCTTCCTTCTCCTCCTCGCTGTGGCGGGGGTTGCCATGTTGTGGCTGTGGCATCCTCCTTTCAGGGAGCAAGTTGAAGACCTCTACTCAGACATAGAGACACGCATAGAAGACTATCTCTTGGAAATGGCATCTCCTCAACACTCAGGCTGTTTTAGACCAATATGATAATGTCATTGCTCGGGAATGTAATTATAATTATTTAGTTGTTGTTGTTGTCGCTGTTGTTTTAAAATAAGACTTGTATTGGCTGCATATGTTTGCATTTCATATTTTATAAAGTGTGTGGGATGTGTTGACATGTGGAGGATGTGCTCCACATGTGCACAAAGTTCAAATACACATGCAGTGTGAAAAATGTGTTTTTAAGAAACTGTGAGTCAATAATATCAACAGAATAGTTAGGAGTAGAAAAATATCCTTTGTACTGTAAACAGCATGTTTAGTCAACAACACCACTTTGAATATTAAAAGATATATATATATATATATATATATATATATATATATATATATATATATATTTAACATCCAAGTAATCCTTTCAACTCCTGTGGGAAGGAATTACATCAGTACTTTGGGGAACTGGAGAGTTGTAGATTCACTGTTGCTTTAAAAAGAGAGAGTGAGCACAATAAAAGAGCTGTTTAGTGTTTTATATTATAAGAAATAAAATATACTTTTACAAATGCTGCTGTTTGTCACATTTTTCTTGAAACAGTTATAGTCTTAGTGAGACAAAATACAGTAAAAAATATACCGTTCACATCCGATGGAGTCTACAGTTCATGGTGCTCTGGGTTAAGTTTAGAGGAAGATTCCTGAGGCCTTGGCTGAGAAGACAATGTCAAGAAGGACCACATGGGCAGTCTCTTATAGATGTAGCTGGTTACAGTCCGGAAACATGATTTGCATCCTCACCTTCACACTGCTGTCACTGATTAGTGAAGAAGCATCTTCAGAGTGAGATCTCATCCTGCTGAGCAGCGGTCTAAAGTATACTTTACCTGAGTATTTCCCTTTTATGCTACTTTATAATTCTACTCCACTACATTTATTTGACAACTGCAGTGAGTGGTTTCCTCTCATTTTACATAAAAATCGTATTATATTTTTTTATAAATTACAGCAGACTAAAAACTAAACCAGTGGTATCTGACCTTGTGACCGCTCACAATAAACAGCGTCTGTGAGCAGTTCCACCAAAGAGTGACTTCTCCTCTTCTCACTTCTCAGATGGGTTCTTTGAGATAACTGTTTGAGTGGAGGCAAAAGAGGGAAAATCAGAAGTAAAAAAAATATTAGAGAAAATGACATTTGTTTTTCTTCTTTTATGCCCCATTCATCATCAAATGACCCCTCAGATTTTTCTTGTGACCCACTTATATAAAGTGGATGAAACTCGCTAAGCCCGATCAGCTACAACATTAAAATGCTAGTTATTTAGGTGCCATTTTTCCTCAGATCAAGTACTACTACTTTACTTTTAGTACTTTTAGTGTTGATGATACTGTATTTCTGTAGTTTAACTTAAGTAGGGTTTTGAATGCGGTATCATATGCATGTATTTTTTAAGTTCTACTTCGGAATGAAGTCGACAATATAGCTGTTTACCTCTGGATTCATCCATACATGTCATCTCTTACATCCTTATGACTACCACATTGTCTTAAAAACTCCCCAAATAGTGTCATTTCCACATAAATATATCTCAAATAATTATAAGAATGAGATGTGCTTGAGACAAAATAACTGCTTCAGTTTCAGCTATTTTATATAAACAAAAAAGCGATAATTAACATTTGGATCATTTACTTAAGTAGTAGAAATACTCCACTGTGGAAATATTCAATTACAAGTAAATGTTCTTACTTAAGTACAAGTAAAGAAGTATAAAAAGCAAAATGTACTTAACATTAGTACTACTAAAAGTACTTACTTACACAGCAAAATGACCCCTGTCAGACTTGTATTATTATATATTATACAGTAAAACTGTATCATTACTATTGATGGGTTAATGTAGAGGCAGTACTTTAATGTTTTAGCTGCTTGAGCCAGAACAAATTTGATCTACTTTGTGTTGCGTAGTTTTAATCAATAACAATGTATCATATTTAAGAACTCGCTCACTTTTCTTTTAATGTATAAAATCTTCATTTGCAAAGTAACTTTAACTGTCGGATAAATGTACTCAAACATTTGCTTCTGAAGTTCGCTGAGTGAGAGTATAAAGTGGCAGAAAATGTAAATAATCAAGTAAAGTGCAAGTACAAGTAAAAGTGTCCTTAAAGTGAATATATTTCATCACACAGACGCACAGATTCTTAAAATGTTTCTGGTTTTTACACTTTAACACAACAAGCTTTTGTGTGTCGAGTTTGTCAATATTGATTTTTATTTGAGTCATTAGTGCACTGGCAACACATTTCATGAGCAGACCTACAGAAGGAGAGTTGTGCAGTTTTCAACGTATATTTGTAATGTGTAATCTGTGTGTTTCAGTGGCTGATTTTAGTGTAAGTGTATTCATTACAGGAAAATCATGTTTTTCTGCAAAGACAACACAGGAAAAAAACAAAACATCCAAATATCATGAGGAAAAATAGAAAAGATTTTCACTGCATTTCATTGGAGAACCATCCCATGACGGTTAAGGCTGGGCCGGTGCTGTCTCAGTGATGCGTTGGCTCTGTGTGGTAACTACCAGCCGCTCGTGTGTTTGATATGCGGTAAATTCTACACAAATGTTCATGAAGCTGACAGGCATGACACATGGCACCGTCTATTGTCTGATTACACTCAAACTTACAGACAAAACACACTCGAAGCTGAGTGGGATGGAGCTATTGTCCATTGTATTCACTGGTTTTAACTGTTCCAGATAAAGCGCCATTCTCAACAGCCACTGACACAGCACATCGGCCACACAGATCCGCAGCTCCTGTCTTTTCACCCACGTTTTACCTGCATGTTCCCCAAATACAGCACCGCTCATTGAAGAGATGGATCTTTGCCAGACTGAGGTCAGTCTCCTGGTGAAACTGGCACTGAAGGTTAGAGGCAGTGGTGTAGGTTCTGTGGCTGGACTTTTTTTTTTTTGTTGTAATATATTTCACAATATGACAAAGGGGATCTTGCCAAACTCTCTCGTACTTACAGAGTGAAGATGAGGACCGCAGTTCTGCTGTTTGTCATGGGGTTCTGTGTGTTGAATGTCACATCTTCACTGAAAATCTGCGCTTTCAACATTCAGAGCTTTGGTGAAGCAAAGGCAAACAACAAGAAGGTTATGGGGATTCTCCTGAAGGTACTCTACTGTATGTGTACAACGACTAGAGCTACAGCCACGTAAATCTATACATTGACCTTTCTTTCTTTTTTCTTTTTTTGTCTTTGCTCCCAAGATCCTGTCTCGGTGTGATTTGTGTCTTATTCAGGAGGTCCGAGACTCTAAAGGAGAGGCAATACAAGCTTTGGTTAAGGAGCTAAACAGGTACAAGCATTTTCAGGTTTCAAACATGTCAATCAACAACATCAGCTTTAACGTCACTGTATGTGACCGGTGTTGTTGTCCGCAGATTTGACAAATCCAACTCATACTCCTTTGTGGAAAGTGAAAGGCTGGGGAGGAACACCTACAAGGAGCAGTATGTCTACATTTACAGGTAACCCATGCTGTTAACCAGACATGACCCATCACTGTTAATGGTCAGTTTAACTTCATGTCCTCTTTTTCCTTCCAGGAACAATGTGCTGACGGTCAAAGAGCAATATCAGTATCCGAAACTAGAGGAAGGGAGCAACAAAACCGATGTGTTCTCCAGAGAGCCTTTCATCGTCCGCTTTCACTCCCCCACAACATGTAAGATTAAATGGAAGACATGTTTGGAACCATACAGAAAAGGAAATGTCACCCTATTACAGTCTAACACAGTATTTCTGGAGGATCCTTGATGTTGTTGCAAATGTAAACATCATATACTGGTTTCAGAAACCTGGATATGCTGGATTAGAGCCATCTATCCAGGTTTCTAATCCTTCCCTTCCATGTATACAGGTGAGTCCGATCTCAGTCCATGTAGCAGGTAAAAAAATCACACGATGATTATAAATGATGCAATGAAACAAATAAAAATGTAAGTTTTACAGTGGTTGGAGGATGAAGCATCTCTTCCACCACTGATGACCAGATGAAAAAGGTACATCAAGCAGAATAATTAACTTCAACCTGCGGTTAAAACAGAATTTGCTAGATTAATAGAGGAAGCTGCAGACAGTCAGAAACCTATATAGCAATATGAACGTATGTAAACATTCGTTTAAGGTGTTTCATAAATGTGTTTTGTTTTTTTCCAGTGGTGAAGGATTTTGTCCTGATTGGTCAGCACACATGCCCAAAAACTGCCATGAAGGAGATGGATGAACTCTACACTGTCTTCAAAGGGATTCACAAGAAGTGGAAGACTGATGTAGGTCAAACCATATCATTATCATCATCATCATCATCATTATCATAACTCTATATCTTTTTATTCACATCTTCTCTCGTCACCCTCAAAAGGATAAAGGGTATAGCTAATGAATGGGTGGATCTATATCTTGGTCGGAGCCCCTCAGCTTGGTCTCGTGTTGGTTGTCGGTTGTCGGTTCTCTTCTATACATCTTGATCTGTTCAACTTCCCTTCTTGCTTCCTTTCATTCGCACCAGAACGTGATGATCTTGGGGGATCTCAACGCCGGCTGCAGCTACGTCACCATCAAGGGCTGGAGAGCCGTGCGCTTGAGGAGCGACCCCAAGTTTCGTTGGCTAATTGGAGATGAACAAGACACCACTGTGCGGAAGAAGACGAACTGCGCCTATGACAGGTCAGTGATGGACGACCAGTGTGTAGACACCAAGCCCACTAGATAAAGTGATTTCTTACAAATAATCTTCCCCACATTTCCACAAACAGGATTATTGTCCATGGACGTGAAATTATTTCCAGTATAGTGCCAGGTTCAGCTCAACCGTTCAACTTTAAAGAGAATTTCCATCTCACTGAGGAGGAGGTAAACTTGTTGCCTTGTAAATGTTCCTTGTTATTTATTATTCAGTTTGATACTTAAGGTGAACATTAATCCTGATCTCTTGGTGGCTCTTTAGGCTCTTGAGGTGAGTGACCATTTTCCAGTAGAAGTTGACCTCAAGCCCAACCACCGCTACCTCCTCCGCCATGAGCTGTAGACCACTCAGCAATCAACCAACCAGGACTTCTTTATTATAACTGCAGTTTTACTTGATTTTAGCTGTTAAAATAAATCAAAGTACCAAGCAGAATACTCATTGAGAAGATTTATTCTTTTATAATGACTCTTATCTTCAACGTATGACTACCCCCATCTGAGTTACATAAGACACCAACATGAGCGGTTTCAGCATGAAGGAACGGCATGTTCGACTGCTGGAGTTTATGTTGCGCGTCTGAAACCAAAACCACATCAAAACTGACATCATTTCATGAGCTCACGAAGGTACGTTCCTACAGAAACACAAAACATTGTTTTTGTGATTTCACTGTTTTAGAGAGAAACTTTTCATAACATCATATTCTATATTCATATTTTACGACAGGCTCACATAATGCAGAAACTTATTTATTATTATTACTTATGTTTTAGTTTTGATGTGTGACTTTTGCACCGTGTGTTTGACAGGAAGCTGCTTTCAGCATCAACAGATGAGCTACTTCGTGCTCTCTTCCTTTCAGAGAGAGGAGATTATCTGTGGCAATGCATTCGTTTTTGTCTTCATATAATTCCGATTAAAGTATTGATTTGACTATTTGAAAAGATGGAACAAAGTCTTTCTGATATACTCAGTGATGCATTTTCAGGTAAGAAACAAGTTTTATTATTGTGGTGTATATATATATATATATATATATATATATATATATATATATATATATATATACGTATAAATATATTTTTTTTAACTATTTACAAAAGGGTAATTTTCAAATGATGGTGTTGTTACAGAGACATCTGCTCCATCATTTCCTGACGACGATTTGGACTTTGAGAATCTAAATTTTGATGAAAAGCTTGAGGAAGAGAACTCTCATGAAAACTTACCAACAAAGGAAGACAGGGCTCTGCACCAGGAAGCAACTGGTGAAGCTACAGTTTTGTCTACCAGGGAAACCAAAGATATATACAAGCCTGAACATGTTGATAAAGAGCAGTCTGATGATAATGATGATGACGAGGATTTTCAAGGTGTCGGGGTCAGTCTCATGAGCGTGGATGAAACTCCAGAGGAGGATTACACAAGCTCAGATGGAGATTCAGAACAGGAAGGTTCTGTCTCCGGAGAAGATGAGGAGGATGGCGATGAGGAGGAGGATATAGGCACAGGAGAGAAAGGAGAGGATTTGTTGATGTCAGTTCGCTGTGGTGACGAGTCCTGCTATGGTTATAAAGAGGACAGGATCTTTGCTGAGGGACACCCTCTGTCCCCGGAGGGTGCTGAAAACCCTCAAGTTAGAAACGAGGAACAAGGTGAGAGCGAGAGCGATGAGGAGGTGTCCTATTTTGGGCGAATCCCTGAACGTGGCAACGAGATGATGATAAAAGGTGATGGGGTTGAAGAGGATGAGCAAGAAAGAGAAGAAGACAAGCAAGAGGACTCGTCTGATTCTGAGTGTGAGGGCATGAAAGTCGAAAAAGAAGAAAATGTTCTTGCTCAGTGTTTTGAGCAGGAGGTTGAAAATCCTTACAGAAGTGAGCCTGCCACAGCCACTTTGAATTCTCCAGAAATATCAGTGCAAAGTCTGCAGGATCCCATAGCTGAAGTTGTTAGTGAGGAATATGTAGAGAAAATGAAGGATTTCTCAGGGGAGGAGCATCAAGAGGCAGGTGAGAGCTTTGCAGATTATCCCTCAGACTTTTCTTCATGTGAATATGTAGATGGAGTCAAAAATCAAGAAAGTAACTCCCAGTCGAACGCCTTGCCTCACACATCCGACAGGGGTTCGAATGCAAAGCAAAACCTCTGCCTGGAAGGAGAGGTGACGGATGCAACATGGATGGGAAGAGAGGAGGACACTGATGATGAGGGAGATGGGTATCTATTCAGCAGAGATCTGGAGATGGATGATGAAAGGTTCAGGAGTTTCGATGTGGCAGCTGCAGAAGAAGACGGAGGAAAATGTGAGAATGTGTTGAGCGATGCAGCTGTGACAGGGTGTGATGATGAAGGTGAGACAGGTGAGAGTGACTCCTACAGCTCCAGTGATGACGAGGTCCAAGTGAGGAGGAGAGACGAGGGCCTCTTGGATGATATATGTCCACAAGATCTCGACTACGAAAAGAGACTGGAGGACAGTCGGCTTTACAGCGCGAGCACTGCTGCATTTTCCGATTGGAGCATCTCTGATGATCATAACACCGAAAACAACAGAGCAGATCCAGCAGATCTCAGCAAAAGCTGGGATTTAGACGTGTCAAAAAGTGCTTCCACTCTGTCTGAGGACCTGTTAACCACAGAAGGCACAGATACAGCGGAAGCACCTCTTTCATATGTGAGTCAGCGTCCTGCAGAAGACGTCAACAGCTACTCAGTGGTGCAGAGAGAGGAGGGCAAAAACACAACCCCCTCTAACCAGGGCTCCGTGGATGACAGCTTCTTCTTCAACACTGAAGACGGAGCCTCAAGGGTCACTGAGCTGGGGCATCTGGGAGATGACGAGTACGAAGAGGAGAGGAACTGGGAACAAGAGCAGGAGAGAATCAAAGCTTTCTACAAGTTTTACAATGAGAGCGATGGGGAGAATGAAAGAGGTGAGTGTACATGAGATGTGTATATAGTAATAATATAATAATGTATACACATACACAATAACAAGTGTTGCCTGTATTCCATAATTCATCAGTTTCCATTTGTGCATTTTTAGAGAGGCAGATAAAAGTTCAGTTTTGTACAGATCCATTGTCTCAAGTCATTCACTATGAAACTGACAGGTAAGCGGAATTTCTTGTCCAAATTAAACATTGTCTCAAACAATAATTACGACCTGAGCTCCACAGATCCAACCAGACGCTGTGTTCTTCCTCTTTTCTCAGCAGTGACACAGATTCACTCAGCAGCTTCGCAGACAGGGAGGAGGACCTTAGCTCTGCAGAAACACCTGAAGTGAGAATACGATCATTTGCAAATGGTCACATATGAAAACAGACGGCAACACGTACACATGAACACATTGTTTTAACTGCTTTGTGTGTGCACAGGACCTGAGGGAGCCTGACGACACCCTGCTAATCACACCAGATTGTGATCCCCCGAACACTCTGCCAGAGAGCGAGCCGGAGAGCGAGCCGGAGAGCGTGCCAGAGAGCGTGCCAGAGAGCGTGCCAGAGACTGATCTCAGTAACACACAAAACTGTACCAGAAAACACAAGGTGTGTGCTCACTGGCCATTACTGAACATTCATTTTGTTCATTTGTTCCTTTATTGTTTGGTTATTTGTATACCTCCTGTTTTTTCCCCCTGCAGTGTCTCGGCATTCTGAAGCAGATAGTGAAGATGGGTCTGGTGATAGGGGCGGGTTTGCTGGTGTTCTGGATGGGCACAGGCCAACCAGACTGGTTCACATCCTTCTTCTAAGGCTACATGTCTTTTTTTTTTTTTTTTGCCATTAAAACATGTTTATATGCTTACCAATGTTGGAAGAAAAATCCAAAATGACAATATGGCTTTGTAAAAATGCAGTTTAAAGTGCTAGATTGAAAATTGTGAACCATTATCTGTAATATGCAACACTGTGCTTAATAAAGATTTATCTTTGTTTAAAATGTTGCTGATGTATTTGTATGAAATTCAGAGAAGTTGTCTTCCTATTACATCAGGGCTAAATAAGCTTTAAACTAAGGCCTCTACTTGTACTGTATGTCTGGTGAATTAGTGATAAGCCTGACACATTGAATGTCATGTAAAATGTATCATTTGTGGTAGAAAGTAACTATTTTCTATTTTCTGCTATTTTCTTCTTTGATTTCATCTCAGATGGAAATCATACTCTTTATTCTGCTGCAAGTATCTGATAGTAATATATACCAGTAACTTTGGAAATATGATAAACTTGCAAGATTTTTTAAAAAATTTTTATTACCAGGAACCCTAGTAAAATGCTGCTGTATGTTAATGTATCAACAATAATTTATCTATTATTTTCGCTTGTTAAACTGTATCACAACTATGAATAGAGTTAATATCAATACAATACGAAGATAATAATGACCTTTTTTTTTTTAATTCAAAAATCAAATAATAGCCTATAACAATCTGGAAGGGGACTTTCTGCATATGAAACAGCACACTTTACAAAATCAGCAAACACAACACAGGCAAATGTGAATACTGTGGACAAGAGGAAACAGTGGAGCATGTAATGGTTCATTGTGAAAATATCAATCAGACAGGATGCACCTGATTCAAAATTTGAGAGATAAAAATAGAATTTGAAAAAAAAAAAACAATTACATGTACCGCAAAAGGACTCAAGGGAATGCTATTAAATCTTATTCCAGTGAGAGTTTGTGAATTTTTTAAAAGTATTAATACTAATATTTTTTATTTATTTATTTATTTATTTATTTGTTTATCTATTTTATTTTTTTATTTAATTTTGGAATAAGAGTAGGCTATTAGACATCCTGATCCATACTCCATTCCAGTTGGTGGCGGTAATCTATCAATTCGTTGTTTGCCAACCGTCAATAAACGTCAAAGAAGAAGAACAACAACAAGAAGAAGAAGGGGGAGAAGAAGAATTTGCCAAACGGAAATGACGTCTCATTTTACTGAAGGTGCAAATGTTTTCAACATCAAGCACAAACAAACAGGGCGGGTTTTAGCATCTGCATGTTTTCGAGCCACCGGAGGATCCGTCCCTATTACCCGCGCGACAAATCGAGCTTCCGGTCATTATCGGTGGGCGGAGTTATAACCGTGATCTCTTTTTGCGAACTGAAACTACAGCTCAACCGAAACAACACAGATATAACGCTACACCGAAGTCTATCGACAAAAAGCGAACTAAAACAATGTCTTCGCTAAGTAGTAAGTCTGCGCAGGACATCAGCGACCTGCTGGATGAATACGGGATAAAGCACGGACCTGTGGTCGGTGAGAGGCTCTTACTGTTTACTTTTTGCCCGTTTTGAATCAACGTGTACGCCAGTTAAGTACACAGGCCTCCCCCTGCTTGTGAGAGTTTGCTCTTTTATCGGGTCTGTGGTTTTCTATGTACACTTGTTCATTATTCCTTAAATGTGTATGACCTTCTGTTCTCAGACTCCACCAGAAGTCTGTATGAAAAGAAGCTGAGAGAGGCCATGGCCAAAGGGAAAAGAGCAAGTTATAGACCATCACCTGACAAGACCTACTACAGAGAAGAGGGTAAGTGTCTCTGTCTGCTCTTTTCTCTCACTCACATGCTGGGCTAAAGAGCTCATCTCACTTGTTGAGGAGGTGGACCTGTTGTATATCTACAGGAATAAATTGTGTTCAAACTTAGATTGAACTTCGAAGAAAAATGGTTTAAAAATATCTTGTTAAAGGCTAAATTAAAGAGAGCTGTGCATATCAAACAATTAAATATAGACTCACCAAGCACTTTATGGGAACATTTACTTGTAATAGATCGCATGTACACCTACTTATGTGTGTTAATAATGACGTATCAGGATGGGGAAAAAAATGTGATCTCAGTGACTTTGGCTGTGGCTTGATTGTTGGTGCAGGATGGGCTTGTTTGAGTGTTTCTGAAACTGCTGATCCCCTGGGAGTTTCACACTCAACAGTCTCTAGAGTTTACTGAGAGAGGTGCGCAACACAAACACAAAAACAAAACACCTTGTCGATGAGAGAGGTCAGAGGAGAATGGCCAGACTGGTGGGAGCTGACAGAAAGATTACGGTAACTCAGATAACCAAAAAACTGAAAGCACCTGTGCTGCTCTTTGGTTTAAATTGACTAGTGGTGATGTTAATCAGGTGATTGAGTGCAAACTGTATGAACTCAAACTGTATAACCGAACCTCTGGAGTCAAAATATTATTGAGCAGGGATTGCTGTTCTCAGGTGGGCCACTCAGGTGTGTAAATGTTCACTTGCTCTGACATAGTGTGATGTTTGTGTTTTTATTTCAGAGGAGGAAGTCACCTACGTTTACAGGACACCAGTAAGTATCCTGCAGATTTAAAAACCTGAAATTCCATGGCAGTGCATCTCCATCACTGACAAATGTCATTTAAGTTCTCTGTTAACCCCTCTGTGTAAAAATTGGCTACAGGGCCCTCACCTTTATAGTTTGAGTGACCAACATATGAGAGGTTTTGTTGCCAGAATTTATCAATGAAACAATCTAGTCAATTATATTTATATAGCCAAAAATCACATATTTGTTGTAACTGAATTATGAGTTAATACTGATTGAGTAGGACAAATTTCAATGGTCATTATTTCTGTTTCCAATATTGCAGGTCAGAAGTGACGCTGCAGGAGACTATGGAGACAGGTCAGTTCTTTTCCTTATTCTTTCCTGTTCGGTTCAAACACTGATTGTCTTTCTTCTATATTTCGTGTTATTAAAGAAGCAAATACAAGTCAGGCTGAATTAATAATTACCTTTTTCACCTGTGTAGTCGGCCTTCCATGAGCTCAAGACCAGGGTGGTCTGACAGAGAATTCGAACATGAGTAAGTCACAGTTATACTAACTCTTGTTGTCATCAAAGTGGATGAGGGGCAGACAAAACTTTCATATATATGTTCTATGTTGCTCTTTACAGGACGTCCTACTCAACCTACTCAAGGTCAAAGCCTGAATACAGAGGACAGACTTTTGTTGATGAGTAAGTATTTACACAGAGTTAATCGGTGTCATCAGCTGTTTAGCTTCAATTTGTACATTTGACATTTTAAGTATATTTTGCTAATAAAATGTATATTTAAGTCATGTTTTATTGTATATTATATTATAGCATTTTAATGGTGCTGTCTTAAACGATCTGAATAATACCTCCACCACTGATTGTTTATATTATATCTATAAAAAGTCAGTTTAGATGTCTAATTTTCTCAGACAAACTAACAAGTCTAAAACACAAAGATGCAAGTATGTAAAACGGAGAAAAGCAGCTAATCTTGGAAACCAGAGAATCATTGATCCTTTTTTGCTTGAAAAACAATTTCAACAATTGATTGATTGTCAGATTTGTTGTTGTTTCTGTCAGAATTACACTGACTGGCCCGAGGGGGGCAGCACTGAGTTTACATTCAGTTAAGTAATGTTAAATAAGGATGAAACAGAAAGACATTTGAGTTCATGATAAATCTTACTACCTCACCTCTTACTGACATTACACTAGCTGAAACTAAAGGCAGCACCTGTGTTTGAGTAGCACTGTAGCATAATTCCTCTAATTCCTCTGCAGGCCCAACATATACGAGAAGGCAGTCTCTTACAGAAACTCCAATTTGAAATCGACGCCCATGAAATATGAACAAGATGCTCCGAAGGCACCAAAGTCATCTCGCCTCATCCCACTGTGGGTTCAGTTCGTCTTCTTCCTGGCTGTGGCAGTCTTCCTCTACTTAGTTTTTTCCAGTATGGAGGCAAACGAATCCCTCAAAGGAATAGAATGATTTGGTCTTTTATTCATGCTGCTGTTTACAGGGCTGTTACACTTTATTATACATTTTAATGCAAGGAATGTATTTTGGTTAATGCCTTTATTTTAGACATTGCTGAAATTGTGGTTTATGCAATATTTGTGTGTGTTATAATTGTAGTTTATTTGCTTGCTTATGCTTAAAGGTAAAATACATGATTGTCACTAAGTACAGCAGCACTACTAGAATAGATGGGGATGCCACTTAAAAAACATAAAATCGTATTTCTTACGTAGACAGCATCTGTCTACCTGTCCTGATAGTTTCACTGTCATCTGTTGAAATTTCTAGATAATCAACCTCAGCCGGACCCAGTACAGTGCACGCAGTGGAGTTCGGTTCATGGTGCTAAATGTGCAAAGAAAAGTACAACTTAACTCAGATACTATGCCACAGTTGCATATTAAATATCCACAAAATACTGCAGTTCAGTGTCAAAGGTGCTGTGACAGATCTTTTATAGTATCCCAAAAATGTTCCTTTTTCCATTGTTGTAGTGCTTGGTGTCTCATGGTATATGATGCTGTGGATATTGTTAATAATTATATACTCGAACAACAATTCTTCCTTTTGTCAGTTATCTGAAATAATTCAAGTTTGTGATACAAGTGCCTCAACCGTTTTATAGGATTAATTGGGATATAATTGTTAATGTTTTTTAAGTGTTTAATAAGTAGTTGGGGGAAAAACTTTTATCTTGATTTTAAAAAAAAAAAGAGAAAAAAAAAAGAGGTTGCACTTGTTATACAAGCTGTGATGTCATGTTTATGCTTTGCTTCACTAGAATTAATTCAGAGATATCACACTTTTGTACTACAAAATTCAACCTTTACATCCTGTTGTGAATTGTTTTGAATTTGCATTTCATAATCCAAATATAAAAGACCTTTAATGAGTAAACAAGTGTCAAGTAATTTATTCAGGAGCAAAACAAAAATTAAATGTTTAAATAACTGAGGGTATAAAAATAAACAAACTGTATGATGCATTATTGATAGCGCTTTCTCCTTTTATGGAGTTTGATCTGATGCTATTAATTACACAGTACATGCAGTAATATGATTTAAAAAAAACTGAAACGAAGCTCCAACAACAGCAACATTTTAATCAACTCTAGTTTCTACTTACACACTAAGTGCAGTACATGTAGTTAATGGCATAAGATGCATAGTAGGGTTATACTTAAAGTACAAAAACTTCTAATCCTTAAAGGATCATTGATCTGTGGAAGCAAGTACATAATAAGCTAGTGGAGCTTGTCATTATTGTTACCTGTTAATAAATATAAAACAATGTTTTTGAACTGGATATACAGTGGATATAAAAAGTCTACAGATCCCTGTTAAAAACTCTCAAAGTCTTTTTGGGTAGGACTCTATCAGCATGGCACATCTTGACTCATCATGACACACTCTTCCTTGCAAAGGCGCTCCAAATCTGTCAGATTGTGAGGGCATCTCCTGTGCACAGCCCTCTCCAGGCCACCCCACAGGTTTCCAATTGGATTCAAGTCTGGGCTTTGGCTGGGCCATTCCAAATATTCTAGTGAAGCGATTCTTTTGTTGATTTGGATGTATGCTTTGGGTCGTTGTCGTGCTGAAAGTTGAAATTCCTCTTCATCTTTCTAGCGGACGCCTCAAGGTTTTGTGCCAAAATTGACTGCTATTTGGAACTGTTCATAATTCCCTCTACCTTGACTAAAGCCCCACTTCCAGCTGAATAAAAACACCACCACCATGCTTCACCGTGGGTGTCGCGTTCTTTCGGTGATGTGTTGTTTTTACGCCATGGTCGAAAAGTTCAACCTTGGTATCATCAGACCATAACACATTTTCCTAAATGCTTTTGGGAGACTTGTACATTTTTGCAAAATTTAGCTTAGATGTTTTTCTTCCGTTTTGCCACTCTTCCCCCGTAGCCCAGACGTATGAAGAATATGGGAGATTGTTGTCACATGTAGTACACAATTAGTACTTGCTAGAAATTTCTGCGGTTCTTTTAATGTTGGTGTAGGCCTCCCTGACCAGTTTTCTTCTTGTCTTTTCATAAATTTTGAAGGGATGTCCAGTTTTTGGTAATGTCACCATCGTGCCATATTGTCTTCACTGAAAGTTCTGAAATGATTTATCTTGTCTCATTTTTTTTTACATCACAAAAACCTGGCATTTTAACAAGGGTGTGTAGATTTTTTTATATCCACTGTACACAGAAACCTGAAGAAGCTATGTCACAGTTTCCCCAGTTTAGCTTTTTGCAGCAGATTTCCACACCATACATCTGGGGTCATGGCAACAGCTAAGTCTGAGTGAATCTGAAGTCCAACCTGAACCAAGATTGAATTTAAACTGGACATAGTTTCTACTGTCTGTCAGTCTTCTGTGGCCATTCGCTTACATTTCACTATAACACAATGCTTAATAGCAAATCATATCCATGGCTTCCCTGCAGTAATGCTAACCTGAAGTTTGGTAAGAAAGAAAACTGCAGTACAGTCTCAGGTCTATGTTTGTGTCCATTGAAAGCTGTGCTTCATCCAGACCGGCCTGAACTGGGTCCAGCTGCTGCCTTTTCCAAAGGTGTGTCGATGACCAGCCAAGCTGTTTGGTTCTGTATTATGTCCCCTGCCACCTGAATCCATGGAGGACACAGTGTGAGCCTTCTGGCTTTCCACCACTCACTAGTGATTCTGCTTGAAACGAGAAACACAAAATGCTCCACTTTAATTCACTACTCTAGCACAATTAAGAATATGGATATGGACATGAAAGTAAATTATAATAGTGCCTATAAAAAGTATTCACCCTCACTTGGAGCATTGACAGCATTAAAAAAAAGAGCCTTTAATATTCAAGTGAAAGCATCTGGATTATTACAAAAATAAAATACATGTCTGCAGAAGTATTCATCCTCTTTAAACAGGACACGCCTTGATCAAAACTGGTGTTTCCATTTGGTTTTAGAATTAGTTAAATGGAGATGACCTGTGTGTAGTCAAGGGGTTTCACTTGATTTTGAGTTTAAATACACCTGGAACTAGAAGGTCTAACTTTTAGTCAGTCAGTATCATGGCAAAATCCTCCACAATGAAGGCAAAACAACACACCGAGCAACTTACAAAAATGTAATCAAGAAGCACAAGTCAGGAGATGGATATGAAATATTAAATCCCCTTT
>NW_019525414.1:3969645-4078544 GCF_002814215.2 Seriola lalandi dorsalis | reverse complement strand
TGGGGAGTCAAGAGTTCCACTGTGATCAGACAAAAAAAAAAAAAAAAAACAGGAATTCAATAGGTTATTCAAGGTCATTCAGGACCTCTCTTGAAACAGTGTGGATTCAGCTGTAACCTGATTTTGGTCTAAACCGTATTATAACCACAATTTTTCTCCAAACCCATATTTGTTGTTATAAAATATTCTAAAATAAGACAGCCTTTTCAGCCATCTCTGCTGACTCTAGATTTCTGCAAATTGATGAGCGGTGAGAGTGCAGCGTTCAAATCAGAACATCAGATGAAGATTTGCAGTTTTCTGGAGCTTTCACCCACATCTCACAGTCTCCTTCAGGAAATGGAGCTGCCTAATGCAGTTGAAAACTCAGAAAAACTAACTTTGGAGTTTAGATTATTTTGTTACTCACGCTATTCCCAGAGATCAACAAAGAAACTTCCAATGCTCGAAACCAAAATTCCTGACGTGCTCCAAGTTAGGAGTGAGGACATTAATAAAATTAAACTGAACCTAATTCAAGAGACTTAAGAGAAATCAAAATCCAATGTGGTGCAGACCCATTAGGTTGAGTCAGCCAGAGAATCAAACATCTAATATAGATTGCGCAACAAAAGGATGTGCTATGAGAATGGGGATTGGTACAATAAGGTTAACTCGTGCAATAGAGTTAATGTGGATTAGACAATGTGGCTATGACTGACCCACAGTGATGTTGATGGAGTTGCTGGGTGGAGAGCTGAGCAGCTGAGAAGGAAAGCCACCCTTGATCCTGTACCGACAACTGTAGCTGCCCTGGTGGAAAGTCTCTATGTCAGACAATGTGAGCTCCACTCCGGGCTGGGTCTGGTCGGCCCTCTGTGTAACCAGCGGTGTGGCTACTCCAGCCTTGTACAGGTGGAAGTCACTTAGGTGGTGACCCAGTAGAACACTGCAGCCGAAGCGAACAGCCTCCCCAGGTGAGAACACAGTGTGAGGTGACAGCAGGGCGAGTGTGGGCGTTAAAAGGGTACCTGTGAGTAAAGACAGGTTAATCGCAAAATGTCAGGATGATCCAATGCGCCATACTCTTCTGCCTATCAATAGGTATGCTGACATGCAGACTATTATGAATACCAGCCTAATGTTCCAGCTGCCCAAATTATCTCACTGCACAATCCTGTGTTCCAGATCATTTCTGTGTATTCCAGACATTTTTTCTGAATTACTATGTTTGGGATTTATAATGTCCAGGTTACTCTACACAGGATTTAATTTTTATATGTACCAGTTCTTGATTATCAGGATACTCAAGAGCTGATCCTGAATGATCAAGTGTCAATTTACTTGGAGCCAATGGTAACTGTAGTTACTAACAGTCAGCCATCTGGCAGTACTCCTTGTTAGATAAAATACATCATCAGACTAGAGTCTCACCTGAGCATTTCACCCCTGCATCATTCTCATGGGTGCAGTAGGAGTTACTGTGGAGAACAACAGCACAGCGTGTCAAACTGGATTCATGTCCAGTGCACTGGACATGCCGCAGCCAGATCTCTCCTCTGCCCGCACCAAATGCTGCATCATGAAGGGCAGATTCAGCTAAGCCACAGCCCAGCTCCAGGCACACCACATCAGCCTCCCGGAGGTCCCAGCCATGGTCGCAAACTGTCCCCCACTGGTCATGGCGGAGTACCTCAACTCTCCCAGAACACTTGTTGTCCCCATCTACTAGTCTGACTCCACCTGTGGACCGGAGAAAAATTACTTAGAGATAGAAAATGTGGGAAAGGCTGAGGATGCAACAGGTTTGTATCAATACCAGGCTTACCAAAGGCATTAACTCCATCCCATAGAGCACCTAACAGGCCTGTGAGGACATCACAAACAAGGAATTATGCACAAGCAAAAACAGACTCAAATCCATTCAAAATGTCAACAATAGCATCTCTTTTCCCTCGGCTGGCGCACTTAACACTAGCAAAATGAATGCAGTCTATTACAGTACAACAGTCTTGTAATGAACGAATCATTATCATGGTGTTCAGTTTCTGATGTGTCTGGTTGTGTTGCATGACATTGAGAGATGTTTCAAATAGGTTTCTATTTAGCTTTACTTAGCAATTAGGCTTAGAAAACCTGTCAGTTTAACAAACTCCAGCCTCCAAAATGACCGCACAGTTAAATCAGCGCCTTTTTAACCTTCCTGAGGATTCGAGCCTATGTTCTGAAGAGCTGTGGTATTATACTTCCGTAACTTTAGCAACGTGAACCCAATACACCGGTAACTGACTGTTAGATATTTTACAGGATATTTACATGTAAACAACAGGTCCATGTTCAAGCCAACTAAGGAGAAGCGGCACTCGTAATGTTAATTAACGTAATAAAACAAATTTTCAGTCATAATAACAAGATAATGTCTCTGGAAGTCAAAGATGCCACTTAACAGTTTTTCTTTTCATAGGTGAATGTAACGTAATATCCCTTATGGTTATCCTATTGCATAATCACGTAAGCTACCTAGCTGGTCCTGCCACAGACCTAGCTAGCTGACAAACGAGCTTAGTTAACCGCTATTAGCCGACTTAGCTCACCTGTTAAAAGGATGTGGAGGAATCTCAGCATCGTCCCCCTCACCTTTCCATCAGACGGCCGGGGGTTGCCCGTTGTCCCGGTGATGGTGCTGACAGCCGTTCAAAGATAGCGACGGCACAAGACATTAGCTGGCTTGTGTCGTGCTAGAGAGACTTGGATTGGCTAACTGAACTAGGAGCTAATGGCTAAGCAACTTTGACCAACTGACACTTATTGGCGCGGGTGAAAGTTAACTGGACACATGGTCGATAGCCGAGCGGTGCTGATAACTGATAAAAAATTAATTCTTGTCTCCAAATCAAGTGAAACTGTTGGTGGCTTTCATAACAGCGAGATGTCCAGAAGACTGTTGAGACAACGCTGGGTAAGCTACATGCCGTCAGGCCGCCGTACTCACGTCAACAGTCCAACAGTTTATCCCATGAATCCCGGTGCTGAGCCCTACTCCCTGCGGCAGACAGAGGTCACTACACCGCCGCAGCAAAGCATTTAAACTGTTAGCTTCCTCTATTGAGGATCACCACGGGCGTAGCCAGAAACCCTGGGCACTGCAAAGTCAGTGTACATATCTTAAAGTTATCCTGTGGTGGAAGAGCATGAGGGATGGAAGTAACCAAAATGATTTGATAAAAATGGAGGACTTCCATGGGCAATTGCTCACTTTGCTTTGCCTGGTTTGCAAACCAGCATTGGTTTCTGCCATGTAATATTAAAAGGCTTTTTATTTTATCTTACCTCAGACTGTCTTGAATTATTTATTTTTTGCCCCTTAAATGTGTTTAATCATATGACCACACATCAAATCTGAAGTATTCCAACACAGGAAAACTGTATAGATTACCACATTCTTATATGTTACCTTAAGTAACTGATGGCTTCAGTAATGGCTAATAAATAATTTACCAATACTTTAATGATCAATTATAAGCCATTAAAGGAGAGGTTTTAAAGTCCATCTCAATACAATACTGACATACCCATATGTAGTTTGAAAGCATTACTGGTCACTGTAATTGTTCCTCCTGTATGGCAAAGACACCCCCCCTTAAAGCAAAGCCAACACAAGTAACGGGTATGATTTGACAACACATGCCCTACAAATACTCACAACACAACCAAATACACAAATGTGCTGCAAATACTGACAACACAACGGAAGTGTTTCCAGGGGACACTAAAAAGTGATGAACCTGGCTGGGGCGCACTTTTTGTTCAATGCTCAATTGTGACTTTTGAAGTTAAAGGCATTGACTTGTGTCTGCTGGAAACACTTCTGTTGTGTTGTCAGTATTTGCAGCACATGATGTCAAATTGATGTTGTTTTCTGAATTTGTTTGTGGCTTGTCTATTTGCATGTGTTCCCTTAAGCTGCAGTGTTTTGAGCTCTCAGGGCCACCATACATGGGGTCAAAATACACATTTGCTGAGAATTGTTTTGTGCAAAATGCATTCTTAAGTTTAGCTGAAGCTTATGATACTCTTCAGTACTCTGAGTTAGCCAAACCAAGTGGATGTCTTCTGCAAAATAATTAAGTATGCAATTAATCATTATGTTTATATTTATGCTTCATTTAAGTCTATGTTTATAGATTTGCTTTCACTTTGGAATAGAATATAATTATTTTTTATGTTAATCAGGGTCATAAAGGCCTGATACCATCCACTGTTGGTATTAGACAGTGATCCCCTGTATACATTTCAAGAGAGTAGGATTAACAGACATCAACTTATTGTAGACATGACCATTCAGGAATTTAACACCAACACAAAACGCTTTGGTCATGAGCTTGTTCTTCCTTGTTAGGGAGGACAATCTAGGTCAATCAACTAAACCACAGGAGGAAGAAGAAAGTTTTGCTGATTCATGTCTGACTGCTCAAATGGTTTCACAAATAAAGTGACTTAACTCAGTAAAAATCCTGAGGCATATTTTCCATTTCATATAATTTTCCTGTCAACTATGACTTTACTTTTCAGTGACCCATGGTGGCTTTTTTTCCTTTTCCTCTATGATGACCAAATATGTTTACATACATATACCTCTTCAAGATGGACTTGAAAACCTCTCCTTTTTTGCCTCATTTGTATTCTTGTCCTGGAAGGCCTGTGAAGGCAGTGGGTAAAATGAATTCAGCGAAATACAGAACAAAATCCTGAAAACCTGCTTCAGTCCGAAAGGGAGCTGCAGCTTGGGAAATTTATTTTCCATGCGAGACCAAACCTCAAAACATAATGCCAAAGCAACAGGAATGGTTATAAATATAAAACAGCAATGTCAGGATACTGTAAATGGCCAAATCAGACCAGAGTCTGGACCTTAATCCAATTCAGACATTTTATAGGACTTGAAATTTGTCTATCCATGGTCCCAGAGCAGTTTTGCAAAGATGAATTGCAGCATTCAAATGTGCAAAGCTGATATTTTATATTTTAATATTTGGACTATTTGTATCTCACCGTGGTCACTTTGGCATTAATCTTTAATGATGACCAGGGTCATAAGATACTTACTTGTTGTAAAACATTAAAGCATGAAAACATCCAAGGGGGGGGGATATTTTTATAGGCATATATGAACAGTGGAAGACCTTTTTCCAGATCTGTGACTCTAGGTGAGGTAAGTAGGCATTACTGAAAAAAAACAGTAATACATTCTCAGCAAATGACAGTATGTAGAAGGAAATGATTAGAAAGCACATCTTGGGATTCAGTCATTGTATAAACACAAGTAGCAAGCAGAAGAGAACCTCTACTACACATTGTAGGGATTATACTTATATCTAGAGAAATTTACTTCTCAAAAGTGGGATAAAATTAAATTTGTTAAAAGGAAGTTTTGACTGAAGACTTTTCACCCACATTCTTCCTGTATTGTACTGTATTTTAATCTTTTGTATCTCTTGGGTGTAGTTTTCTACCACACCCTCACATTAACTTATATACATTTCCTTCATGTACTTTGCACTTTTGCATGTGAAATTAACAAGATAAAAATCAGTAGTCTGCCATTTTAGCCAAACCTTAATGTTGACACAAGGTACAAGGCCCTGATTAAATCAATTAAGCAGAATAAACGAGTTTCAGAACAGGACCAGCCAATTAGTCCCTCACATATTCTGATATTTCAGTTATTGAGCCATATTGACAGTGAAACAACCCTGCTCTACTCTTGTGCTTGGTATTAACTAAAGGCAGATTTCTGAATTATTGCGTCAGTATTAAGATCAACAACCAACTGATGTAGTTTCTTGATGCAGTTTATTGAGCCACTGGTCAAAACAGCATCTAAGTTCCCATTATATTGTAAAAGGTGACCATCTTTTTCTCAAAGAAAAAAAACATACACATAAGCCTGTATATATGTGTATATATATATATATATATATATATATATATATATTAATGAAAAATATGAAATTTCTCTGTAATTCCAACTTCAAAACCAGCACATTATTTTTGTGAAACAAAACTCTCAAAATGGTCTGTGGTCATTACACTGCAAGGGACAGCAGTATTACTTGCACTTAATCTGAATAACCTCCCTTTGTTAACTTAATGAGTCGGCCTGCACAGTCATGTGTGATGGTACATTTACCACTGATAAAAAGAAACAAACACCGTCATAAAATAACAAAACATAAAATAACTTAGTTAACTTAACACTAGTCCTCTAAGAAGATGACCTTTTTCACAGGTTTGGAGTTTCAATAAGAACCACGACTTCTTGAATTTTTTTGATAAACTCCTAACGATCAAGCTTTCAATAAAATAATCTATTTAGCTCTTTGGATAACAGTACAACCTGCTTCAGTTCCACCATAAAAGTCTCTGTAGCACCACATCAAAATATGTACAGTATGTGTTGCATTTTCAAAAGTCTCTTGCCCAGTGTGTCTCAGGCTTTGTCTGGAAAACGCCAACTTTCAAACATGTCTTCATTTGGAGTCTCCCAACAGATGGACAATGAGTTCATAAGTGGAGAGGACGATGGCTGTGTTAGGGATTTGTCTAATTAGCTGTGGAATGAGTCCTCTATAAAAAGCTGCATAACCTTCCTCCACCGCTATTAACCTTCCTGTCTGGAAGAAATACTTGTACTTGCTGCCTTCCTCACGCAGCCTCGTCCGTATGACCTCTGTGGACACAAACACAAAGAGGTATTAGTCATGTAAGTAAATATAATCACTTCTCCCTGACATGAGGTTGTTCCAAGAAAACAATGCAAGTGTTTACCATGTGGGTAGGCGATGCAGGATGCACAACCCTTTGAAAAAGCAGCTGCCAACATCAGTCTCAGGAAGTCTGATGCTCCTTTCTCGTTTTCGCTATTCGGGGAGGCAAATTGGCTCTTGGCGAGGTGTTTCTTTAGTGTCTCATAGATGAGGAAGCAGATCATGGTCTCCGAGATGCCGGCATAAGATGCAGTCAGGCCTCGGTAGAAGCCCCGGATCCCTTCCGTTTTGTAAACATAGCGAGCACACTGCAGTGCATTCATCTTTTTCTCTCCTCTGGCTCTGAAAGATCAGACAGGTCAGGCTCATTAGTGCCAAAAAAAAAAAAAAAAAAATAATAAATCACATTACAGAAGGACTACAACTATAACTAACAACTATTTTAACTATTGATGATCATATATCTTTTATATTCATCAACTAATCAGATCAGAATTAAAATAGTATACAAATGTCCATCACAAGGTGCCACAGCCCAAAAAAATTGACAAACAGCTCAAGTCCTAAAATAAAATTTAACAAAACAGGCAGTTTTCACAAGCGTAGTATTTTCTACTTTATAAATGATAATCAAATTGGAACCTGTTCATTTTCTGTTTATCATCTAAAGAAGCATATATCATCCTACTGTTTCCTTATTTTGGCTGAATGAGTAACTAGTCTAACCTTAACTGAATTTTGTTTGAAATTATTCGCTCCTTTTTGCCCCTTCATTCATAAAGCCACCATTTTGTGTTGCAGGACAGGTGTTCCTTAAACACTCGTTCCAGTGACCTCACATGATACAACTGCCTAGTACTCGATAATGTAAATATAGACTCTGGACAGTGCGTCAGCACTGTGTATTTATGGCGCCAGGTCACACGCTCAGTCTCATACACAGCATAACCCAAGGACAGTACCGTGAAGGCGGGCTCTCTTAAAGGTTCCTGTCAAAGGTCACATTATGTGAAATACCTTCACACCAGCAGAGTTGCTAAAATAAATCAGATTGTTTTACACTACAGTCTGCCTAGAGCTAAAAAACACAAGTACACACAGGGCAGGTGAAATAAGAGCGTACATACTTTTTCTCCAGCTGCATCCTGGTCTTGACCATCCAGATGGGGTTCATCAGAGAGTTAGTAACAAAAGCTGAGGACACGGGACAAAATAAGAATATAGTTTTATACAACAGGGTAATGAGATCATAATCCCCAAAGCGTAATTCTTAACAAAGCTGTAAAGACAGAGAAATAATTTGTTGTTGTTGAATTCAGTGAGGGAAATTACAGCATGAGCGAACAGCAACAGCATAAATGCTAAATGTACTGCAGTCAGATACTTGCCACGCAATAAATAGAACCTTTTCTGAATCCAATAATGTTCATTTTACAGGCTTCAAAAAAAGGTTTTGATTGGCACAGTGTTATTTTATGCAACAAAAGGGAACATGCAGACTGCTCACCTGCAACACCAGCAGAGGACATGTGCACCACTCCACTATTAGGGACGAACAGCCCATTGAACATTTCTTTAGATTTCGAATATGCAGCAAAGTAAATGGCTCTGAAACACAGAGAACAAACTGGTAAGAACTCTACGTAGAAGCAACTGTAAAAATGAACACACAGTGCTTAAATATGAATGCATATTGAATATGTGAATGTGGTTTTATGACAGCTGTGCAATTATGTAAATGATTCCATTTGGGATGGTGTGAGCCTTTGACAGGGTGTATCCAGAGCAGTCTGTTTCCCAGTGCCTGCTCTCTGCTTGGTTTCTGGAACAAACTGTCACTGCACCAGAATAGGCTGAATAAGCACTGGGCACCAGATACCCACAGAGCTGCTCTGAATGTAAGCCTGCCCAAGTTTGCCAGTGGAATGGAAGGACAGTGGAATTACTGAGCAAAGGCTGATGCTGTGGCTACTCATTAACCATGGGAAAAGTATAGGCAATGCATGACCCCTCTGAGTTTAACAAGGTCTCAACATTTTGTGACAAAAGCATTAGGAATATTCGTTTTACGGTTATATTACTGTTGTATTGTTGTTTGCTTCCAAGATTAGGGGCAAACAGGGCAAAATTCTGACTGTGTTTTGCTAATAATAAAACAAGGGTGAAACTGAAACTTTACAAGGTGTACCCACGCAAGACTCAAATTTCACTCACGTCATGTAAAAGTTTAACACACATTTAAACTAGATCAATTATTATCCAGTTATTCCCCTTACCACATCTGTGAAATTCACAAAAATATGTCTGTGAAACTTTTGAATGTAGTTCCTTATTTGTTCTTATCTCATTTGTCTCAAGTTAGGACAAAAATTTTATTAAATGCAAATACAGAAGCCTACTCAGGTTGACAGACACCAACCTAAACAAACTAAGCAGCTGACTTGCAGAACTCAGTAAGGGTGGGGAGGGGCTTGGAATTTGTTGTCATGGCTACAGCTTCCTGTTTATACAGCCAGTTAATGCTTCCAGCCATTTAAGAAAAAAAACAAACATAAACAGCTTCCCTCTGTTTTGATTTCTTATGTTAGCAGCCAGGGTATGATACATTCTGAGGTATGCCGATACTAAAACAAGACTGCTGAGAAAACACCACTGCTTCACTTCGTGGCCTTCTTTGCCTCTGCTTCCTTAGTTGTTTTTTAATAATTATGTTTTATTGTTAACACAGGTATCATTAACTCTTACACTATTAAACAAAGCTGTAGTGGGTACGAATGGTGGTGGAGATGGGCAACCCTGATGCATTAGAGCAATGTAAGAGTGTGTTGTACACAGTTTTCACTGTACCTTGAGGGGGCCACACCAACAAGGTTCGGCCCCAGACCACGGAAAAGTGATCTTGGTCCCTCTTTTTCAAGAATTGATCTGAAATAAAAGCAAAGAGCCATACACCATCAAACATAAATAAAATAGAAATTATTGACAGATTTTTACTCGCATACATTCACTGTAAATATCAAACTGTCTCTACATTTGTACAGTAAATGTCAGTAGGATTATCCCAGGCGCTATTACGAGTGTGATAGCTCAAGCCTGCAATCATCCGAAGTGTTACATCAGTCCTGTTCACTTGAGCTGGTTTTGCTTAAGTTTCTACACTAAACACTGTCCTCTCTGTAGCGCCTGGCTTGTCACGTCAGCCACATCCCCCCAGTGTTCTTAACTCTTTGGGGGCAGTGACCTTCATTCTCCAGATGACAGTCGGGTCTGCCTGGGGCCAAGCAAAAGGGCGCTTACAACTGCAAATTATGCTACTTGTCTCACAACACTACCCTACAAATAAAAATAAATAAATAAATAAATAAAAAGATGATCAATGACCTCTTTTCAGGCCAAAGTAGTTTCCAATCACAAGGTTTACATGACTAGAATAAGGGTTTAAAGGTCAGTAATGAATTTCTTGCACATTTTACACAAACATATGCCTGTAAATTCAAAGACAACAGATCTGAAAAATCTATTTGCATCAGCTAAAGTAAGTTGAAAATCTAGCTCCAGAGGTCAATTGACAAGGAAATATTTGATCTCCTGCGACAAAAACTTATCTTAAGGTATATGTAGCTTTTACTGCCTCAGCTGTAGTAGACACCAGTCCTGACCAGTTCAGTCTGTGGCCTAGGTCCACAGAGTGTAATATAACACTGACACAGCACCCTTCTTAAAACCTTCCCTGGTTCCTCGTGGCCCACTGGGGCTCTGTCTAGTCTTCCGCAACCCAATCAGACTTATAAAAGAGCTACTATTTTGCACATCAGAAAAACTTCTCATTATAAGCACATCTTAAGGCCTCATGGGAAAGCATGTTTTATCACCCCTAACATCTGGTTAAGGACACTAAGTAGGAGCAGAATACTATGTACTTAATCGCCACTTTATGTAGGACAGGATTAGAGGCGTTCATTTTAAGACTATGAAAGCAGAAAGCAAATGACAGCTCTTCAAAGTATTTCCACAAACTAAATCACAAGAACTGCACAGGACTTTTCACAACTACACCAAAACACACCAAGCACATATATTTTGACAAATTTGTTATGTGAACACATCAGACAAGCCTAAACACTAAGGTCTTTCCAGGGTAAAACTCAGTAGGTTGTCACGCTGCAACTACAAAGTCAGCAGGTAATAATTATGCCTGTCCCTACATGGTAGTCTGGATAAACAGCAAAGTGCACCAGCTGTGAGAAGGGACCACTTTGTTCCTTTGTTTGAGAGACAATCCATAGAGCATGCTGCAGCACCTTTTGCCTTACAACACAAACAAACATCTTACCGTAGGACCTGCAGCAGCCCAGGTGTCACAGTCCCTGGACGGATAACCCCAGTGCCACTTAGGGTGCCTAGCTGGACCTGGAAGACAGGCCGGAGAGTGAGGCCAGAGGACTGCAACCGTGTCTTCAACACCTCCAGGGGGCAGGTCACGATGGCTCCCACCGTACCACTACACCTGCAAAATGGTTACACAAAAATTAGGATTATGGGCATCGGGGAGGGAAGTAGGCAATGTGTAAAATTTTTCATATTATGAAACAATGTACCACCTTCTATTATTTGTAAGATTGATTTGAGTTGACTGCAAAATATTTTTCAGTCATAACACAGCTGAGGATCCACCACTGCAATGAACAATTTTGGTCAAAGACTGTCTTGCTCTGCAGTGGAAATATTCTGAGTTAACCCAACACAGCTGGTGCACAGAGTTTTCCAGCTCAGACGTTCTAATTGCACTTGGGGAGACTTGTTTCCCTGGGGAAAGACTGTTTTTAGATAACACTGTCCAGCTTCAGCTCAAAAAGTGAATTCATTTAGTTCTTTACATGTTTCTCACTGGTACATCCTTTATTAACTGTGTCTACAACCTTGTATATGACAAGCTTAGAAGTCTGGAACAGATTAGACTAAGCCTCTGTACTGTGTCTTGTCTGAAGGACAAAGTCAAACATCTTAGCAAAAGTAACACCTGACCTAATTGTCCATTGACTGAACATTAGCCATCTATCCACCACTATTTGATTGTTAGAAATTACACTGAATTAGCTTCATTAGTATATTGTATAACTTAAATCTGACAAACACATGTAATTATATTGAAAAAATGTGTTGTAGACATGACCACTGACCAGCCCATACCTCATTTGATCATCTGGCTACAGTTTGAGTAAAAATAAAGTGGTCATCACTCCCACAACATTATTATACATTTGACTTCAGAAATCACATGTTCAAATCAAATGCTTCACGTGCAAAGCTAAAAATGAGCTCGTCATAACATTTCAAGGGTAAAATGGCGTCATTTAACAAGCCACTGTTTAAATGTGACCTTAACTTCCACTGGATGCACCCAGCTCGTGGTTAAAGCACAGACGTACATGACGTTGCTCGAGGTTTAGTATTCTTTGGGCCAGTAATTGGCGTCGGTACATGCAGCTGGTTGCTGGCAGTGTTACATAATATCAGGGAACATCACACTGCTAAAGGCTGACGACTCCCGTGACTGCGCCACGTCCAGCCATGACGGCGACGGGACAGCTAGCTAACCAACAACTCACGGTCTCGAGTTACACATTAGAACCTCCGTTTTCACACAGTGTATTACCTAAAACACCAGGTTGTTACTCGCATTTTGAACGCGACTTTCAAGACACAAAACCAACGGCTAAGTTTGATATACTTGCTAGCTAAGGATAGCTATGAGGCATTAGCAAACTTCCGCACAGATGTAACGCTTGTTAGCTGATCCGTGGAAACAAAAGATATTGCTGGGTGGTTCGTTGTCCGGTGTTAACTGGGCTATTATTTTAAAGGTGTAAAATGTTAACATAAATCATTTAACATGAGAAATATGTCCGCTGGCGAAGAACATAGTGAAAGAAACACGTTTACAGTACAAACATGGTGCAATGCTAACACGAGCTAGCTCGCCTTTATGTATTTTAGCATGCTGGCTGGCGGCTCCGTAACCCGTAGATTAAAGAGTAAATTCTCGTTAGTTTCAGATAGGGTTTTCATGGACAACACCGGGTGGCCTAAACTTACCCTTTCATGTTACATTAACCTTGTTGTTAATTATGTTTCTCCGTTTTGAAGCAGTGTCGTTAACGTGACTTACCCCCCGGCGAAGAGATGTAGCAGCGTGTCTTTCTGTGCCATCTTTGTCTTTTTTTCAAAAAGCCACCATATTCTTATTATGTTTCAGTTAAAATCGTCCCCAAGTGAAATAACAGAGTTACGGTGATGTGATTCCGGTGTGATGCCGTTAGTCCGTGCCTCTGTACCGGCTCGGTGTAGCTGTCAGCTCGGGGCGGAGCGCCACTGTTGCCTGAAGAGTGGCTAGCTGTGACGTTAGTGGGACGGATGGGGGTGTTGTCCGTGACGTAGGCACATGTGCTCCCCACCTTCTCTTTGGCCTTTTTCAAGTCGTTACACAACAGCTATCCACAACAAACAGAGATCCCAAAAACAACACTTTGAACTTCTGAGTCCCTCCTGACCTTCACCAGTTTCAATATAAAGCAGAAGACTTAATAATTTACAGCTATGTTCGCTTTAGAACAGAGCCCATGATTAACTTTCTTGTAGCCTATGAATAAGGTCAAAAATGTCAAAATCAAGCTTTAAGACCTGAATTGTTTTACTTCATATTGTTTTAACTTGTGAAGTTGTGTTTTATGAAAACAACTTTTTTACCGTGTCAAGTAGTTAATACACAGAAAACCTTGCTCAGTGTAGCATTAATTAATCACAAAAGTGCTGTAAGGCTGCTACCAACAATTATATTCATTGTCAATCATTTTTTATTTTCTTTGATAATCGATTGATTGTTCAACCTGTAATATTTCAGCAAACAGTGAAAAATGCCCATCATTATTTCCTGGAGCCCAAGTTCACATACACAAATGGCTTCTTCCTTTCATTTTGCTGACTAACAGTGAAAACCCATAAGAATTACCATCACAGAGAACTCAGAAAATAGTAAATATACACATTTGAACAGCTGGCACTGGAGTGGAAGCTGCACCTAAATGCTTAATCAATTAATCAACTAATAATTTCAGGTCCAGAATACTTGTGAGTTTCTGGGTGCCTGGGGAAATAATGAAACTGCCTAGTAATGTGGGTGTCAATAAGTGCCCAACAACATATTTTTGCACCACGGTCTTCTCAAGGTTAATAGTGAATGAAGTTCTAATGAAATAGTAACCTTTTCCTGCTGGTATTTAAAGGATAGGTTCACAATGTAAAAAAAAAAGTTCATCCAAAGCTTCTACGGCTTCAGCTGTCTGAGCTATACAAATCAGCATCCATAATAGCTCAACAGGGAAGCACTGTCCAGAGAAACACATGCAGATGTAGGTGGTTCAAACATGGCTACTCTTTAATGAGGGACCCCATAATTATTATTTTAATTCTTTTAATTTCATAGTAAGATCAAGGTAGTCTATGCGGCTTGATGTGAGGTATGTGATGCAAAGGTCATCCAATACTATGATGGTACATTTAGATCTGCATGCTTATCTCAAACCAGTTAGATAATACTTATCACCTCCTGCCTTATTAACTATAATTGGCCTGTTCCAATGATAACACACAAAAATAGGGAGATTAAAAAGAAAAAAGTCCAAGATCAAGATCAACAACTATATCTTCTTCAGCAGGAAGACCACAAGAGAACAAAGACCTTGATTTTAACTGGAGACAAAACATGACGCTGTTAACTGTGGCATAATGAACACGTGATGTTATGTTATGTGCTGCCCACCAATGGGTGATGTGTAATAAAAGTTGGAATGTCGACCCTGTTGTCACCCTCAGGATATCTAAGCTACAGAAAAATAAGTTACTCAGTCACCTTGATAGCAGTCTGTTTTTCTGCACAATAACATCCATGTTGAAACCTGTCAAACCAGTTGAGCTGGTTTATGTGTTTGAAATTGCATAACCCTAACCCTAACCCGAACCTAAACATTGAACTTCCTGCTCAATTGACTTCCCTCATTGATAAAGATTCAATTCACTTTGTTACAATGTCTTTAATCCTTTACTGTTTTGTTACAGTGGGAGAACGTAGTGTAACTCATTGTATTATGTAACCAGGATTGGATTGCATTGTATCACTCTTGCCAACATGAATGGTCTAATTTAAGCCTCTGTCAATGAATCAACCTCTGACATGGGTCAAGTAAAACAAATGCAAATATACTGTATTTTAGTATTGTCAAGAAGTAACTTTACTCAACTTAAGTACAATGTTGAGGCACTTGTACTATACTTGAGCATTTGCTATTTCATACTTATCTCAGAAGGAAATATTGTACTTTTTTACTCAACTGTATTTATTTAACAGCTTTGATTACTGGTTACTTTTCAGATTTTACATCAACACACATAGATAAGAAATATAATATATTGACTAATCTAAACTTACTAAACTACTGAATGAGTAGTTCCCAGCCTTTTTCACGTTTGAAATCTTAAAAAAAAAAAAAAAGCAGTCCTTTTGGAGCTCCTTGTCATGCAGATGTATTGAGTTGTTGGCAGTTTCATTAAATAATGATTTTCTGAATAGCTTAGATTTAAATAATTGTTTTAGGCTCAAAGCGGTAGATTACTCAGTATTTCACAAAATAAACCCTGCCCCATTAATCATCTCATGACCCACTAATTGCAGTTGTATGCAGTAAAATGAGGCTCATGAATTGAGATATATGTAAATGTGACATATCTTAATGTATCAGTCATATGGGGCATATTACTGCAGAATGATTACCTTTACTATTTATTTTGCAGATAACACTTATTTTCTTTTGCTCAAGTAGGATTATTTTTACACTGTTGTTTTGCTTCTTTTACATACGTACGTTTCCTGTTGGGCTCAACAATGAGGCCAGATGATCTTGACCGGGCTTCATGGTTACGTAAGTGTTGGAAATGCTGACACCAAGGGACCAAATATGAAACCTGCAGCTACAGGACAGTTAGTTCCTCATAACTCTAAGAAGCGAAATTCATATCTTTTCTGTCAACCAGCTGTATTTAGTTTCATTTGTCTTGTCACCTCATCATCATCATAGTGTTGTTTTTGAACTACTGGCCTTGTTAAATTGTAGGTGCAGTTTGGATCCCATTGGGGTTATTTGGTGCTTTCAGAAATCTCCCAGGCTTTCTTTGAATCTGCTGCTGAACACAATGTTTATGTGCTCGTGGGTGTGTGTGTTTGTGTGTGTGTGTGTGTGTGTATACAGATAAACTTAATCCTGTGCCTTATATAAAAAACTAAACAATTACAGGGATTGAACTGTCTCAGTTTCTGTATCAATGAAACTGTCACAGTAGTTGGAGAATGAAGTGGCAGCGACAGAGGCTCAAATCGGCCCACACCCATCCCACCACTCCCAGCCCCCTTTAATACTGGTTTCCCTCAATGTTTGGCCCACGTACATTTCAAGTGCTCCGACCTTGTTTGCTTTATCTTCAGTAGTATTTCAGTGTAAACCTGCAAAGTGTAATTTACTTCCAGGCCATTTGGCATATACTCAATGTCTTTGCAAGTTAGTAACAGCCTTTAATTAGCTTATAATATTCTGTGGTTGTTTTTGAGAAGGCCTGAAGAATGTTTTTTGCCTTACACTGTAATCATTGTTCATCATCTCTAGTTTTTAGTTTGGTAACATTTTCAGTATATTGAATATGTGCATAAAAATCCACAAATAAAACATGTGGTGTGTCAGATTCAACCAAGTGCTAAATAAGCCACATTTACATTATTTCAGACAACTAAACTGGGTATGGATGCGCGTGCTGTGTGTGTAGGGTCAATGCACTCACTTCCATGTTCCAAACTGCATTTCATACCATTTTAGGGAACATGACACTTCCCAGCACCTTGAAATTTGTGGCTCCACATCTCACTGACTTTCAGAAGGAAAGGAGTTACATTTGGGGAACGTTAAATCGGGGCCCGGTGCTATTTATGGACATAAGGTTCAAGGTCAAATGATTCAGTTTCTGAAAACTAATGTTCGCTTTGGTCTCTGTATGCTGTGGCTAAAATAAGACTTTTTCATGGTAAATACTTTGTGTGTAGCCAATGTGCCTAAGTTCCATTGCTCATCCTAATCCTTTGTCAGTTTCTGTGCTGTTGAGACTGATGCAACAGGGTGAGGGAGTCAAATCATCATTACGCACTGCTGGTAGATTCCCGTTTTGCCACTGAGATGACAAAAGGCCCTGCACATCCACACAGGTGTTTTCAACTGTTCTGGCCGGATAGACCTCTGATCAAGTTTGGTGATGTCAATAAACATGTACTGACTTGTGACTTGTCATAACCACAGGTTTCAACTACTGACATTAACAATGGCTCGGCTCTATTTAAGCCTCCCAGTAAGCAATGACTGTGTGATAGGTGAGCTGGCACGCACAATGCCAGGACTGTGAAAACTGAAGCAGCTACATGAAATTCAGCCATAATTCATTTTATTATTCATACATTATATGTTTCTATTGTGACATGTGAAAATGTCTTCTGTGAAAAAACCCCGTCAATCAAGCTCAGAATGTATCTACACCCACCCTGTCCTGACAAGAGGTCCAATCAGGCAAAGTAAGTGAAAACACCTGTGTGGGTTGCAGCATGAGGACCTCAAATATTATTTCTAGCCAATTATATTTCAATACAAATTTGTTGTTTTACATTCACCCCTTGTAAGAATAGTGAACTGATTTGTGAAGTGGTTGAATGTTGGTCGATAGACATAGCCTTAAAATCTTTGCATCTTTGAATTGCAACAAGCTACGATACTGTATACTGTAAGTGACTTTTGTTTATGTTCAACACACCAGAGATAAAAATATAAGTTCTATCCCTGTGAATTACAGAGGATGGATGAACAGTCATCAAATAATAGAGTTAATAATATGCAAAGTAATTTCCCCTCAGGTTCAACACTAATTGATTTACATGCTTCAGGTGTTGATTCTACTCTATAGTAGCTTTTGAGACCACAGTTTGCAGCATCTAAGTGGATCGCCTTGCCTTAAGCAGGAAAATGACAATTGTACAATGCACAACAGATAATCTGAAATAATCTTTAATAGATACTTACAAACAAATCTACAACAAGGAGTACAAATAAAATGGAAGCTGCAAGCAAGGAAAAGTAAGGTGTGGCACAGTGTGTGCACATCCAGCTGAGTGCTGAATGTGTACCACATCTGCACATTTAAAAATACTACAGTCAAAAGGTCTATGATATGGCATTTGACAATATGTTGGCAATCTGACCTTCTTTATTACATTTGTGCAGCACTTTGTGGATTGTCTTTTTCCGTCTTTACATTGCCTTACATCTGAACTGTGCTGATTCAAGCACAATGCCGTTTACCTACATAGTCTGCACCCCCCCACCCTTAAATCTCATAAAACACAAACACTACATCAATGGTTCTCAGCTATGTGGCAGTGAGACCCCAAGGATAGCAGGTTTTCATTGCAACCAACCGTTACTCTACAGTAGCATCTTCACCAGTTGATTTCCATTCTCTGGCTTTATATGTGCAAACGAGTGAAATCAGCTGATGCGACTGGTTGAATTAATAAAAACAGCTCTCTCGGGGCTCGACAGCATGTGGTTGAAAACTACTGAACTACAAAAAGCAGGAGTGACAAAAGATTTTTAAAAAAGACACTGATTGTATTGAGAAAAATTTCCTGCAGGTGCATGCTACAAATAATCACAGTGGCATTATCCTTCCGTTAAAATTTCCGCTAATGACGTTCCTGTCAGATGCCTGATGGTAAGCAATGGGGCACATGTATATCGCAGAGAGAACTGATAGTGCAGTGAGTGGTGGGAGCGGCTCTTCAGCTGCCTCACAGTGCATTCATCCACAATGCACTTCATACCCACAATGGAGTGGTCAGCATCTCATTTCTGTGTTGTGTGAACGGAAGATTTCATTCATTATCTATTTAAAAACTACATTTTCTAAAAGCAATTAGGATTTCATGTTATAATTCTCAATTTGACAGGACGTACAAGCTGACATGAGTATGCAATGCCACCTTGTGGTCAGATAATGACAGTGCACCTCTGCACCTTGTTCAATTTCCATCACACAATTTTTTTTTTGCACAATAGCATTTAAATTTAAAAAGGCTACAAGATAGAAATTCAGAATCATAAAGCCTGGAGGTCACAGCAGAGGTACCGACTACATATGCCACATCAACTTACAAACTGGAGGAGGTACACCAATATGGTGACTGTCATGGCATCGTCTGGATCAGCATGTGCATAGTGCTCAGTGATTCCTGATTTGATAAAGTTAGAGAACACAACTGCAAAGAGTCATAAAAACAGGATAAGAAACTCAAAAACGAGTCCATCCACTGACACAGAAAGCATACTTGTTGAATCATTCAGGAGGCTTAGTCAGTCCTGGAGGTTTGAACAATGCTGTCAAACGGGTTCAACCCAAAAAGGATCCCAGAGAAACAGAAAGAGACGAGGGTGTGCTGTGTGTGTTGTGACTGTCAGCGTGGTCATTGGTAGAGCAGGTAGTTCTTGAGAGAGGCCGGCAGGGGCAGTCTATGGATTTCACTCAGACGGTCTCTTCCTAATGCCACCCTCACTGAACGCCTACACAGGTCCATCAGCGAAAGGGGTTCAGCTGGAGGGAGACAAGAGAGGGAGGGGCATGAGGAAGAGCATTTTTATGTGTTTACAATGGCAGACATCTCTGAAAATGGGAATTGAACAGCATTAAACCCCTTATCTTTTGTTACCGCAGAAAACACAACTGATTTCTTGTAAACGATAAAGCCATTCCTGTGTTTGATACAAATGAACTTAAATATATCAAAATCATTTCCCTCCATTCATGTTGCCATCAGTTGATATGATTATGAAAAAAATCTTGGATCAAGATGTTGGCACCAGTCTACACAGGCTCCAACAGAGGGAAGTTGTTATGATATGAAATCCACTCTGAAGTCATGAAATGGACAAACAGGTGTGGACTAAAGAGAACAACTAATAAATTAAATTTAGAATTAGAATTTTTCATTTGTATCAATTGTCAAGGAAAATATCGTTGTTTGTTTTGGCTGCTTGTCATAAAAAATGGCTTATTGTAATGGACATTGTGTGTAATTTCAACAAGGATATATCTGATCAAAGAACAACATGAACGTGACTAAATATTGAGTACTAAACGCCAGTACTTGACAATTTTCAATATGTGCTATAGAAAGAGTTTGCTCCTCCTTCAAAAAGTACTGATCAATAGACAGTCCTATTTTACCAGTGACTTTTTGTAGATGTAAACTGAGCCACGAAGAAGAAAAAATATTTTTACATATTCTTTGGCTGCAGTACCAACATTGTGTATCCAAATACCGAAACTGATTTTAATATCAGTGTACAAGATAAGGGATTTCCCTGCTCCACATCCAACAGTAAGAGCAATGTCAAATCAAACTGAAACTGGTTTTCATGCCTACCACTGCATCTGTAGCTCTTCTTTTTCAAAGACCTAAAAGTAGGTCAGGGGATCTGAGCTGAACATAAAAATCTAATGAGCACAGAGCACTTGGGACATGTGGGTAGTACAACATGTTTTGATAAGCACCTATGTTTCCTCATTGAAAGCTCATGACCCTTTTACCATGGAATAATTGGGATTAATTCAATTGGAATCATCTTACATTTGTCTGGAGGGGAAAACAAGCAGCTTGTTTTTTTGTACATGAACATTAAGTAACACAAAAAACTATGAAGGAGGTGCCACAGCCTGAATGAAAAACAAAGGAAGAGTACAATTAATGGGTAAAGCTAGGACAGGTTATAGCGACATCATGTCTCACTACAACATGTCTTAACTCCTCACTGAAAGCAGGAAACAGTGACATCATTCTCATTTGAGAAAACAGCGATTTCACATATATATTAATTCACATATAATCTGGATGGCAAAGCAAGAATACAAATCAGTCATGTTATCAAATGAACTGCTTTACATAATAGCCAAGAGACATCCATACTGGTGCAAGTCAGAGACAATAATGCTGCTCTACAGTAACCCCGTCTGCAGTAATATGACAAATCCTCAACTGTCACACCTTTGTTTATTGCTTCAATAAATGCTGTCTGTGGTTATGCAAGAGCTGAACCAAGACAGCATCACAGATCACAAACGCTGTTGCTCATGAGAGAAAAGATTAACCAAGGAAGATTTTAAAAAAGGTTAAAAGTTTGTACTTACGATCGAGTCCATTTATGTACCGGATTCGAATTTCACAGTGTCCCCACACGGCGCTAACTACTGGGTACAGCTTCCTGCCCTTAAGTCCTCTGAACGCCACCCCTAGATAATGTCCATCCACTATGTAACCCAGAGTCCCCTCGTCCATGTCCAAGACTACTAAGAGGGAGTCTGGGATTATGAAGGTGTCGTCTGGCTCGAGGAAGCCTGGGTAGGTTTTTCCTGGGAGGTTCTTGCCATCATGGTAGAGTTTACTCCTGCACAGGTCCCAGCCCCACGACTCAGCGTTGCTTCCCACCAAAGCTGTGTAGCCCACCGAGTGTAGCGGGGCGTCACTTGTAGCCACTCCGACCACAGCGTGTGTGCCCCTCTGACGCATGGCCCAGCTGATCTCCCACACATGCAAGCCCCTTGTGTAGCCAACGCGGCCCCGGATGGCGTCCGTGCTCTGCGCCACAGGGTGCCTGTGAAACACCAGCTTGTTGTCGTCCTTGACGAAGATGTTGAGGGAACGGTCATCATTGTTCCACGAGTGCTGGACCTGGACATCCACGCTGGCAGGTGGCATGTCCAGCAGCAGATCCAGTCGAGACGGTTTGGTGTGACTCAGGGCCTGTAGCTCCAGCTTCAGGGGGCTGAATGCCGGATCCCGCATATCAATGGTTTTGATGCCACCTGGGACTTTTTGCCCCATGCTCGGGGTCGTTATAGCAGCTCCTTCTTCTTTCTCCTCCTCCTCCTCCTCCACCACCACCACCACCGCCGCCTCCTCCTCCTCCCCCCTCCTCAAATAATAATGGGGGGAGTGATTAGCCTTAGACCCTCTCCTCCACTGTGCTCCTGCAAAGCCTAGGAACAGGTTTGAGCTCCCTTGGCCACTAGATGCAGACAGCCAAGGTCAGACTAGGTGTTGTCTGAAGCCCACCTGGAGAGATTAGAGGAGATGAATTAAAAAAGATAAGTTAATTACTCACTAATCTAATTAGCAATCTTCTGTTTGTACCAGGAAATGTCAGGAAACATCAAATCCTACAAAACAACAAGCTAAACATAGAGGAACATTGTAAGACCATCCTTATCATGCCATGACGCCCTTTGACAACAAAATGGTAGATCTGCTATAATGACATCATACAGCATTTGTTGTAAATGTTACAGTGCATGTTTACGTTTAATGGGAAGTTCACTCAATATTTTAGAGCTATTCATTTGGTAATCAGTGGACAACAACTGATATTAGCTGCAGAGCTGTTCAGTGACCTCAAAAGTGGCTTTGTTTTCACGTTATTCTTAAAGAAGGCAGTGTCCCATGACCTAAGAAATCTGAGATGTAAAGCTAAAGACCAGCTTACACCGATAACATTATCATTACACAACAGCAAGGACCATGTATCTGCTGACCGTGGCCTCATTTCCTACAGCCGTAGTAACAATGTACTCTGATTGTCATGTGTTTACCCACAGCCTTTTCAACTTAATGTAAAATTTGGAGCAGTCAGAGAGTAGATCAAGACTGTATGGTGTTGTTCTTCCTCCCTACCAGTTAACTATAATGTTGAGTCAACATGACAGACAAGACCAACAAGTTTCTGCCACTCAACAGTCATAAATGTATTTTCTAGATTGAAAAGGTTATATAGTTCTTATTGTATTAAATCATTTATTTAACCAGGTAACAGGTCTGATTTAGATTTAAATTTTCTTTTTTTTATGAGTTACAAGAAAACACAAACAACACAAACAGACAAATACAACTTGCAATACACACGAATGGAATGCATGTGCATTCAGCTGCATTCATAAAGAGAAGATCCCTGTAATCCAATACAGCTAAAATGTTGCTGAAATCAAGTGTTTCCTTGCCTGGAGGGAGAAACAAGGCTTATTCCTCAAAAAGAAAACTGACTAAGTTTCAGCTTGGAAACAAGGTTTTCAGTGTGTGATTTGAATGTCAGGTTCTGATCAATAATAATAATAATTCAATACTTATTTTAACCCCTTGAGGAGTTGAGATAAGATGAATTTGTCACCTTTTTGCCATCGGAAAATAGCATGACTTTTAACACCAACATAGGTTAATTTAAAAGGGGTTTGTACTACTGAAGTGGATGAGCAGTAGACAACTATCATCTACATAAAAATTGAAGCATGAAAAATTATCACAGAGAATACAATTATGGAGAAAAGCAATGGTCCCTGAATGGCACCCTGTATACTGGATTGGACTGTTAACAGTGAACAGACTAACCTAGATCGAAAAACTGCAGTTCAACATTTAATAACTGACAGGGTTTGGCTGCTGTGTACACAGTCTCTCTAGACAAATGGCTAACTAGGGTTGGGCAGTGTGACTGTATATGAGACAATATAAATATGTAATCTGTCAGAGATTGTGCCATACACTTTTTACCATGGTAGCTATCACTTTAACATGTTTGGTCACAATGGTCGATTGTAGGCAATGATTGTATCCATTAACATTTCTCAATCAATTTTCCAGATAAATGTAGCATCCCACTATTGCAACATCAAATTACATTATACCTAGGAAGGCACCTGCTTAAAGCTTTACATTTAACAATTGAAGAGCACAGCAAATGCATCTTATATTTGTTGAACTGTGCCTTTGTGATGATTTTGGATCTAAGGTAAAGACAACAATTGGAATAAAGCTGTTAAATTGTGCTTTTAAGTGTTATGTTTGAATAAATTCAGTTTTTGATAAACTTGCATGATTAGAATTTCATAGTCACACACTTGGAGACACTATTATCAAGAAATCAGCTAATAACAGTTATGACTAATTTTGAACTTTTTTTTTTTTTAACAAAAACAACTGTAGATCAATAACTAATTCTGAACTTTTTTGACATCTGTAGATCTACAAAAGACATGTCAGTGATACACTACGATATGCTTTCATGTTAATCTTAATGTACCTGATCCATAGATCAATATTCTCTCTTGATCCTTATAAGTTTCCATGGGGTTTATAAAAACATTCAAATTCATGTAGTGTACAAAGATATGCTTGTTTAAACTGGCAGACACCCATGTTATTATGTGCTTCTTTTGCTAAGTGACTCATTCATGATTACGCCACACAAACAACATAAAAAAAAAAACACTGAAATCTTATTTGATTAGCTGTCCTCAATTTTACGCATTACATCTCCAGCTTTTCTTGATAAAGCAGAGTCAATCCAAGAATCTGTGATTTCATGATGTTGCCAATTTCAGCCACTTATTAAGCAGCTATAACAGAAAGAGCCTGACAACCTAACAGAGGGGACAACTCTTGGGCTTATTTTTTAAGTCCCTCAAAATCTCCACACCACAATCAGAATGAACTTTATTTGGTCAAATGATAAAAACATTTTCAGGTGTAAACTATCATGGTTTTATGGCATTATGATTGTTTTAAAATTCAATAGTGTTGGTTTTAGAAAAGCTAACAAATATGAAACGCAGCACTTAACAGCATAAAAGTAGATCCATGACCCTCAATGGGCTGAAACATTATTCAGCTAGTCTGAAAGTGAAATATTCCCACAAACTCCAAAAATAGGAAAAAAGAGGGGAAAAACTCCAGCCATTTCCTATTATATGGCTGTCTAGTCAGAGGGCAACAGGAAAAGCAGTAATAAAACGTCTGGCTTAAAAAAATAAGCCAGTTCTGTCGTATTTGAGGGACACAGCTTTTTTTCAGGCAGAAAGAGTTTCAAGAAGACATAAACTTGACAATAAAAGCCTGATGAATACCTGCAGTGCTTCACTATACTGACTCCATTACAAAAGACCACAGCTGTGAAAGGGCACTTCCAGTTTATTACTGAGAAGCCTCAATATAACTGTTAAACACCATCTTATACCCAATTTTTACATTTCTTTATTATAACTTTTACAAGGCAGCTGATGCCAACAGGACTACTTTAGGTCAATAGTCAGGCCATTCTTTCATAGTGAAAACCCTATTTGGCCTGATACCCCACACTTCGCATTAAGGATCAGTATCCCAAAGACATGACGTGACTTTTTGTGGGTGCAGGTGTGACTACTGCCGCTCTTTGGTCTTCGTGTTTTGGCCCGTGTTGCAGTAAGGCTGTAGAGAGCATTGTGTAATGTGGAAAACTGTGCTGCTGGGAAGGCCACTCTAATTGAATTGTAGACAAGAGTTCATTGAGAAGTGCTTTGGCTCTTCTTCTAATGCAAGTAAACAACCATTTAAATGGGTCATGTCTCTTCAGTGATTGGAAAACAGGAGGGAAGAAAAAGCAAGCAGCGGGTGGCCAGCATTTGAATGTAAACAATCTCTTTTTCAATGCCTGTCCAGCATTCAGGGAGAGTGAAACATGTTAATTTGCACACCCTTTGAGCCAGGAGTTTACCAATTCCTCTCCCTGTGGCAAAGGGCCACCTTACAGCGCACACAATATGCAAATCAAAACTAACAGAACAATAAAAGGTCTTCCCACATTTACCTTGGACTTCAAAACAAACATATCCATTAGTAGAATAAAAGGTGGCTTGTGGAGGGATATATTTGAACTGGGATGCCTGCCTGGGCTGTTTGGGGGTCCTGGGCCCCTGGGTTGGTTTGGAGCTGATTAAAATGCAAGAGGAAGGGCTCGCTGGATTTGCTGGGCCAAGGAAACACTTGTGTCTATTGTAAGGCCCAATTTAGACTGGTCCCACCTGAACTTAAGTCCTAGCCTGTTTGTTGACCTGCTGAGTACATAAAGCTCATGATTTAGCCTACCAAAGACAAAGTCATCCATTGTATGGATAGAATGCTTGAACGCGTTATGTATTATGGAGTTCCTTAATATTATGTAGTCTAGCACTTTGCTATGACTTGTCTAAAGATGAAATTTAAACTGAAGCTTAAAGTGTTTTAGCTTTGAACAGGTTAAATATATATGATTTAGTTTACATTTTTTGTACTTTGCTTTGTTTAATTACATTATCTTTAGTGCACTCGTGTTGCAGTTTATTCGGTAAACCTAACTAAAACAATTGCAGTCCAATATAACAACTCTGTAGCAAATCATATCATCATGACGTTTACAAAGTTCTGTTTTTGTTGATTCAACTTTAATTGTGGTCATTTCTTTTGTTGTAGTTTATGATGCTGTTGAACTGTAAAGTGTAAGACTGAGAGGCATTTCTAATATTAGGTCTACCTTCACTGGCATAAATGGGGTGGACAAAATATTAGAAACACCAACATCCTATTTATATCAATTAGGAGAGACCACATTATATTCAAAGCACCTATGAGTATAATCAATCTACCCACAGCCCCCAGAATAACTATAAAGCTGAACCAGCATTTCTCTACAAGTTTTAACAAAAACTGAACCTATTGTAACCTTCATTAAAGTTAGGGGTATTGGCAGCTCTATTAGAGCGCATTACCTAAAAGAAAGTATCCCTAATAATGTGGCAACTGAGTAGATGTAGGCCTTCTGGACAGTTAAACCATAATAGCTTGTCATGCTAGCTAATGTAAAAGCAGTCTAATCTTCAAATAAGCTCTCGTGGGCCTGGGAGCCGTGTGCTCCAACCTCGAGGAGCGTCCACGCGACCACAGACTGGAGCAGCACATGAATCGAACGTTACGAGTCGTTGATTTGCAACATTGTTTCTGTTTACCTGGAGCTCGACCGCGTTCGAACGTTTGTTACACAACAAGAAACCATCGTTGTTAGCATAAACAGAGACAAAACATGGCTCGTGTTAACGAGGGGCTAAGACAGAACAACTTAACACTCTTTACAAAACTGGACTTTTGGAGAGGGACAGCATTTTACGTGTCTTGTTTTCGACATCAAACATGTTAATATGATGTAAAGAGGAACACTAAAACCGAAACAAACGCTTCGGCACCCTCCATATGAGAAGAAAACAGGGGGAGAAGGGAAATAAAAAGCACTCAGCAAACAGACCTTTACGAGGCAGTGAGGCAGCAGAGTGGATGACACCGGGTAAGGCTGCAGAGTCTTCACTTACTCCATCGTAGTTTTCTGTGTCCTTGTCGTCAAAGCTTTTACCATATCAGGCAGGACATGAATTAGGTGAATGATGGCTGCTCTCTCTAACATCTCTCACATCACGTGGTAAAATGCTCCCAGCTGCTGTGCTAGATTAGGACCTCCCTACTGACGGTCAGCAGTCACGGCAAAGTTGGTTGCATATTGGTATTGCAGTTTATGCGGGTTTTTTGTGGTTATATAAATGTATTCATGAAACATGTGCATCTGCAATGATGCACACTTTTGAGATTTGCTAAAATAAAACTATACACTGATTGTTACGAGTTTTACATTAACATCAGCTGCATCAATTAGTCGATTAATAGATCTATTTTCATAATCGATAATTTTTTAGGCCATTTTATATTCAAAAATGCCAATGCAAAAAACGTTTGATAGATGTTGGTCAGACATATGAAGACATCACCTGGGACTCTGAGAAACTGTTTAATGTTCTACAGAACATTGATTCATTAAAAAAAATAATCAAAAGACTAATAATGAAAATAATTCTTAATTGTAGCCATACAATCAACACAATGGGCCTCATTCACCTATATCTTCTTAAGTATTTTCTTAAATTCTCTCTTAAGTTGCTCTTAAGATAGTCCTCAAGAAAACTCTACGTCAGATTCATGAATGTGCTCTTAACCCGCAGAATTGTGAGCACCTGCGTTCTTAGAGTGATGAATACCAATCTCCTTATAAATTGTAAGCGTGTGGCAGTTGGCCCCTTTAAGACTGAAGGGTCCTGTACACACACAGACAGAAGTCACAAAGAGATACCGTAATCGAAAGTTGAGAAAAGCCAAAACGAAAATCTAAAGACAGAGCACCGGAAAACGCAATAAGCACTTATTTTGCTCAAAGTTGTGAGCACTCTAATGTTTGTAAGAGTGAATCCCAAATTAGAAAACAATGGTGAATGTCAGAGTCTACATAAAAGTGATTTAAAAAAAGTGCATAAGTTGGTTTTAAGAAGAAACTTCTTCTTAAGAATGGTTGGTGAATGAGGCCCATTGAAATTTCATTGTTGAATGTAGCTTTAACTTGTATTCTGTAATTTTCTTTTCTTTTATTAGAGTTCACATTCACAAAAGGCCTCACACTATAATTCACGTATTTTATATTTCAGTACTGATTTGTGAAATGTTGTTTCTCAGTATTTTTCAACATATATTGTTTTCTAAAAAAAATCATCTTAAAACCCCTTGTGGCAACTAAGTGGCATTCATAATAATAATAATAATAGGAAAAATGACAATAAGAAGAATGAGACTCATAATTCATTATTAATTATATAGCTGTAAATAATAATAGACTATTATTGTTATAAAATCAAGTCAGACTGTAAAAAGTGCTTACGTAACATGCTCAAGTATCAAAAACTACTGAATTTTTAAATTGTCATTGTAAATATTTACTACATGGACACACACACACACACACACACACACACACACACACAGAAGGAGGAACATGAAAAATGTGGCTTTGCAGCTATAAGTCATAAGGAAAAGTAGTTATTACATTTCAAATATATGGTTGTAGGAACATAAAAATATTCAATGAAATATTGAAATATCACATTATTTTCAAAACTATCACATAGATAAATTGACTAATTTGACAAAAATATACAGTGGGGACTCAAAATTCTTGAGTCTCAGATTTTTGGGTCCCACTAGGTACACACAAAAACAATCTTGACATATTCAAAATAAAATACAAAAGACTTAAAATATACTGTATATTGGTATAAATAAATAAATATAAATATGAATTTATATTTGTTCATCAGTGACTGAAATTAAATGTTTACTGAAGATGTAAAATATCCACTTACCAGCAGCTCCCAATATAAAACTAACTTCAGGCCACCACAGGATCTTTCAATGTGTAACCTCAACTGCAGACACTGCACTACACTACACTGGGCTCACATGCTGTACAAGGCAGGTAGGACATCACAAAGCCCCTGTTCATTTACATCTTTGTTAATTATACAGTTAGATAGGAAATTAGACATGGATTGATAGTGAAACTATAAAAAGCTGCTTTAGACTTATCTGTGGTACATTCTTTGAGAGGGGTATCTTTATAATGAATATGCCAAAAAAACCAGTAGAATGTTTCTGTCCTGCTGTACTCTACTTATATCTTCTTAAAATTTGTTCTTGGATAAGATTATGCTGTTATGGTCGACTCTGGGGAAATGCATGTGATGTGTGATGATGAAAGGAACCATAATTGATAATCCACATTCCAATCTGTTAAGTACACACACACACACATACACACACACCATATGACCAACTTCAGTAGGAGCATGATATTATCGACAGCACCAGTGAACCATGATTGCTCACACACTGAAACGCTGGTGCACCTTTTTGTTAAACTTGACCCTCAGGCCATTCAGTCCTCCACTGACATGGTTTAAAAAAGCAGAGAATGACGTTAAAACGAGCGGAGATCTTCGACCGATCAGTCACTGCTGCTCAGTAAGTCAGAATCATACTCCACTGACTGACACACTGACCCATGGGGAATGTCAAATATGGTGAGTGACGATTTGGAGTGACAAGGATGATCCACCCTGCACACGACCTTCATACGCTGGACAACTGATGCAGTCACTTCTAATCTTTCAGACAAATATCTTTAGAAACAGGAGCTCCTTCACAACAACAAGGCCCATTCATAAAGAGACAAGCACAGTCATGTTTTCCATGGTAGTAAATATAAGCCCTTATTTTGTTTCATTTACTGTACCAGACACAGACTACTGTAAAAACTTGCTTAGAATTTCCTGCAACCTTGTGTGAGCCAGAGCATTCACATGCACCATATTTCACCTGAGTGTTGGAAAACACTAGGACATTGTCGCCATCTAGTGGTTTCTGTGGAATAGACACCTCCTACTTGAGGTTCAGAGTCTCGCAGTCAGTCTGCAAAAAAACTCATACACTTCCTTAATTTATCACTTATTCTGATTATCATTTAATTCCTTGCAGAATCGCATGATACATGTTGCATGTGGTGGCACATACAGGTATTATGAACAAGTGCTGCAAAGATGAGTGAACAGTGAACATCTTCCTCCTCTTCACTTCCTTCTTAACTTCAGCACTCATGCATATTTTCACGTTTGGTATCTGATTTCTTTGTGACAAGGACTGGAATTAATAGGAGATTTAAAATGACCTTATTTGTCCACTGTGTGAGGCGTCTGAAGGTAACGTGGCTCATTTTACATCCTTGGTGGGGAACATAGCTTGGCGACTTGAATTACTCCCCTCAGCTCATCTCACAGTGAAAATCCCATTTTCCCATGCCGTGATGGTGCAATGTGCTGAGCTTGGTGATATCTCAGGGCCCCTCCACAGTGGAGGAGGGGAGTGCAGACATGCTTACTGCCTCCCTTTTAGAAACCATCATTTCAGCAGGATCGATAGTACGTCCCACTCCATGGCAGGCAGAGTGCACTGCCTCTATAGAGGGGGGTAGTGGGTGGTGGTGGTGGTGATGGGGGGGGGTATGTGTGTGGACAGCTGCATCAAGGCAAGTCCGAGCAGCACACGCAGCCAAGGTGAATGATCGCATGCTGCGTCAGACACTCGGCTCCTCACTTGTTCTGAGATGCAGTTTCTGAGGAGGACCAGTGGGTGGATGCTGTCCTCAAGTGGTAGCTGCAGTTGCAGGCTCCACACTGATACAGCTTGTGAACTAGTTCAGCCGTCAGGTACCTGATGTTCTTAGTTTTTGTCTCCTATCTGACTCACAAACGTGCCTTGGGATGAGTAAAGATCTGCAACTGCTGCAGCTTGCATAAAACCCTCCTGATGCCTTTTTTTTAATCGTCCTACACCTCTTTGACTGTATTGGAGGTTGAGCACTCAAATAGATTCATGCTGTAGGTGAGAAGACATCTCATGTTTCAGTGGACGGCTTGCAATATAAGACCTGCACAGTCCACATTCGTATAGCAGAAATCCTTAGACAGCGATAAAAATAATCTTTACCAGTTATTAGAGTTGTGTGCATGGACAGTGAGGTTTAAAAATTCATTCACTCTGGGAATACAGAGCTCTGCTTGGTTATTTATAATAACATAGTGCTGTATATTGTTCAAGAAGCCCAGTGAGAAAACATAACACACTATTCTTTTAATTTTCCGTTAGCGGCCATGTTTCATTTTTGTAACATTTAACTCTTTTTGAGAGAATTCTACAAAAACTATTGATCACAATATTTTTGACAGACACCAAATTTACAAATAGAGCTGCAACAAATCATTATTATCATTATGGATTGATCTATTATCAATTAAACTATTTTCTCAATTTCTCAATTAATTGTTTGATGACGACTTACGACGCACCGATTATCAAATTAGTTGCTGATTCATTTCCTATAAACTGACTAATCAATCAGTTTATTGATTAATTGCTGCATTTCAAGGTTTATTGGCAAGCAGTTAATTTAATTTATTATACTCCAAAATAAAACCTGAAACACTAACTCAATAATTATTTTACACATTAAAATGGTACAATATGGTAATCTGAGCTACATGGTATAAATGTACACTAAAGATCAACATTACAATAAGGTAGTGTCTTTGTGTGTGCATGTGTCAGCAAACATGTGTTTAGCATGTACTGTACTGCTGTGACTTTGAGAAGAGTGCCTGCAGGTTTAGATTAAGCAAAGGGCGTCAGTTAAGAGAGGTGCACCACTGCGGGACAGGGGGATGTGGATGGGACAGGATGTGTGGTGCAGTACGAGCATCCCCTCTGCTCAGACCGCTGCTCATTTGTCAAGTTGCCTGCAGACTTGAATGGTGCATTGCTGCTAAAACACAGAGAGGCAATCAGCAGTGGAACAGCACACCTCCAGGGAGGGGTCCCAGGTGGATGAGAGTCTCCTTGGATGATCTGCAGATTAGGGGGGGGTCTTTTCCTCAAGAATAGCCGCTCAGCACACACCAGAGGACAGATTCATACAGAATTGTTTCATACTGAGAGACATTTGTGTACCTGTTTTTTCTATTTTACAGGGAACAAAAAGGAGCAGCATGGCTGGCATATTAATCAAATCCAGCCTAACACCACAGAAAATGTGATTTTGAGTTTGCTATCAGAAATTGAGTAAACTGTGCAGCATCCTTTGAGCACTCCAAGGAAACAAATCATAGAAGAAGGAGAGTACTTGTTACATTTTCCACTTTTACAATAAAACATCAGTTTTCCAGTGTGGTTTCAATCATCTGACAGACTTTATTGTCATTCGTTTGGCTTACTCAGACTCTGTCCTTGCATATGAGCAGCACTGAGATCTGCTCTATACTGGGACATGCAGAGAAGCCGAGTGAGGTCACAGCATTAATGACGGCCTGGTTATGCTGGCTGACGTGGCAGTAGACGGGCAGACCTAGAGAGCTCATCCTGCGGATCAGAGCCAGAGACAGAGCCGGGAGGTGACCGGCTCGTCTGTACTCTGGTCGGGTGTAGGCCATCCTCAGCTCACACAGCTCATCAGACAGCATCCAGGACGCAGGACAGCCCTCCTCATCCATCACACAGTGGGTTGGCAGATGGCGGATACAGGCTCTCACATGGTTGAGGCTATCCTGGTTGCCTCCATAAGGCAAGTGTGTGTCCACGAGCTCAGCGTGGGACTCATCCAGAATGGAAACTGGCAGCAGCAACACCTTCCTGGACCACAGAGAAAAGTATGAACAGAAATTATGAACATAAATCAGTGAAATGTTCATCATATTTTCTAATCCCACTCATCGATTTAAAAAGTAATGGAGCTGTCGTGAATTGGGGTCATGAACAAATTTCAGAAACTCACTCTTGCCAGTCCGTATTCTCTGGGCTGTAGTGGATGAAGGTGTTATAACCCCCGTATTCTGTGATATCTAGCCCACTGAGAGTGGCAAGTTCTTTGATGAGATCACAGTGTGAGCTTGGTAAACCTTTCGGAGACACAAAAGCAAATTTGCTTTAATTTACCTTCATCATTGTGGTCAGACATGCACCAATCCTCAACTCCTGGAGTCCAACACCAGAGCTCTCTTTTCCCCAAATTTAATACCTGTATTGCACACTGCATGGGACTCATTGGAATCATTTTTACTGTACATAAGGTGACATGAGTGCAGGGATTACTGTGGCACCAAAAGCTGAGTCAGCTGACCTCCATGACTGAATGAATGTACCTGATTGCAGAGACACAAAATTAAGAAAATTAAAAAAAAAAAAAAAAAAAAAGACATTTGCTGAATAAGGTCAATATCAGCACTGATGTCATTTCAGCACATCACGTCACATTGGTGCCTTAATCGTGGCATGGGCCAACAAAATGATTTGTTCAGGAAACATCGGATTTTTCATCTGTTGTTTAAAACTACACACAATAATTTCTTAAAATATATAAGTGCATATATGATCTGATATTAATCTGCATTTTGGAAGTTTCAATAAGTGAGAACACATTTACTATTTTCAAGCGCAAACACAAATATGTTTGAAAAAGCCACATTTAAGTTTAAAGAATAAGTCTGATCATATTATTTATGTTTCTTATTGTGAAACATAAAGATTATTATGTTTCTCTGTGCTATAGACCTCCAATGCTCCATTAAAACACATGACTGAACCACATTGTTGCACTGGGTGACATGTTTCTTCGTTGCAATGAAAACACACTGTAGTTTATTTTGAGTTGATCCCACTGTCCTGTTGCCAGAAACACACACTGTATCACACCACAAGTGTTTTAATCTGCAGGTGAAAATTTACTCTTGTTTGAGTAATAAGTAGTAAGAGTAGTGCCCAGCTGTTTTAAGAAACCACTGAGCCTTTTTTTAGTTCAAGTATATGTTTGTGATCCATCTATAAAGTTTTCAATCTTCACAAGTAACCAATTGGCCTCAGGGCAGAGAGCTGCACACTGCCTGGGGAAGTCGGTTTCTGTCTTTGCATGTAATTTGTTGACAATAAAAAAAGAAACACAGAATATCGCAGCCTCTTCCTTTAAGTATTTTGCTAATCTCTTCAGTGAATAAAAGACATTAAACTCTGAAATAGTGTTGTAATAAATCAGGGAAGTTAACGGTTACACACCAAAAAACACTGTTGTTGGATGTCTGTATCTGTACCATGCATCACAGTTACAGTATAATCACAGGTCTATTTCACAGATGAAAACTAGACATGAGGTAGAAATGCACTCTAATAAAAATACTATATATTGCTATGACTACGGATAAAAATAACAAATTGCAGCCTCAATTATTCTAAAACATCAGTTAAGGAAATGTTATGCCTTCATTCTTTCACTCTACCTCTGAATATGAGTCCGTTCCTCCAGTTTACCACCCTCTCATTAAGCAGCAGACTTCTCAGAGTTTCTGGGTTCTTGGTGAAGACGGTGCATATGTCAGGAATCACACTGGAGCTGCTGCTGCTGCTGCTGCTGCTGCTGCTGCTGCTGAAATGCTTCACAGGCAGATTCAGACATCAGCAGGCCACTCCGGAGGCGCCTACGAGTCGTCTATCTTTGTCCCCGTGTGCTATACCTGTTTTTGACGGTAACAAATGGCAGTGGTGAATGTAGGCCAGGAGTCAACGCACATCTCCAGGTGACACAAGTTGTTGTGTAGGATATGCAACACTCCTCCAAAAACCTGGAATGGAGAACACAATACAGCAGGGGAAAAGACCAAAATAACAAGTGGCTCTCCATCTCTGCAGATGAAAACAGCACACACAAATAACACTGGAGACTGAACTCAGCAGAGTGGAGTTTGTTCTACAGTCATCAACCGATATTCTCTTTTTCTATTAAACACAAGGTTGTTTTCTGCCTTACTACCACACTAACATTAATGATTCATTAAAAAAAAAACAGCTGCATTACAGTGATGGACTGTGGCAGCTCCCTGTAAAGGATATTTTTCATCAAAGTGAGGTCCTTGACTGCTTTCAAGATGATCATTTTGGTGTTTGCACAGTAAACTGGCCACAGAGTCAAGGCGTGCAATGTCACTGTGAAACGGAATATTCACAGGTGTAATTTAGCTGGTTTACAGCTCAACGGGCATCTACATACCACTGCCCCCAGATAAGATAAACACAGAGTCCAAAGTTTTCTTACTTTATACAAGGAGTATTTACTTTACCTGACCTTGAAAGAGCACATTTAACTGCACTCATCTTAACGAAGCACTGAGAAAGAAATCCACACAAAATGCAATTTTTTAATACGGGTTATCGTAAAATATTACATACAGACGCTTGAAATTGATATTATATGTCTGTAAACGCCTAATCAAGACTTCCCTGCTGCAGTCTCTCTCAGTTAAGGCTGATCTGTGTGTTATGCTCTGCTACAACACCACTGTAGACCGGCTGCCGCTGACACTGACAGCTGACAGAGCTGCAGCTCGTTCACCACAACAGAGCAGCCAGCTGTCAGAAGTTCAGCCACTCACCACGATGTCAATCCATCATAGACCTCTTACTAGTATCTCTCTCATACTGAGGGAGAAACTGATGACTCCTCGCACTTCATATGTTTCGCATATCCAGCTCTGCCTCTCAGAACAGGGTCTTTAATGTCACCGTGAGTAATGTCGTCGGTTATTCTTTAATAAAATCGAAAAGAGCGCATCCTTGTCAGTGAAATAAAAGATACCTGGACTACTTCATCTGTTGTGAATTCAAAACGGTTAACTGCTTGTACGTCCGTGTGCTTACAGTCGTTCCTGCACAACCACATTTGACCTGTTTAGGAGTTGACAGTGTGTCTTTTTCACTCCACTTGGCCTTGGGAGGAATCTGCTCAGCTTTGCAAAATGAGGTCAGCAAAGAAGCCTTGGCGCAGTGAAACACACCACGCACCTTCTTCTACTAAGTCAGGATCCCATCATTCACTCTATCTCTATGCCACAAGGACTGAACTGAGCGGAGAAAGGAAGATTTTTGTAAGTTAATTTAATGCTAGCTAGCCTCAATTATCTCCTTTCTGACTCTGTTTTTCATTGGTTCCCCCAGAGTCTATGGTCACGTATGCTCATCGAAATCATTTCTTTTTTTTTTTCTTTTTTTTTTACTTCAGATTTTCAGGAATAAATTCTGCAGTTCTTTACACCCAAAAGAGACAGTAAATCTTCACAGCACGGCTTTTTAATTCTACATTTTCAAAGACCCAGGAGTCACTCGTCAGTTAAGGCAATTCTCCTCCTTGACTAAGGACTACTGAGAATTAGTCTGAATTGATGTGTAAACCAAGCAAGCTGCTGAGCTTGTGAATCAATGTGTCTATTATCTTTTCCGGACAGATCAATGGAGCCGGGGAATTGGCTGTGAATGGCAAAAAAGAAAAAAGACATGCAAACTCACCTGCCAATGGTTAGACTTAACTCCATTATCTGCGCGTGTCAAGACTGTCTATACCTGACAGATAACCTTTTTCCCCTCAGATGAGCATTGCCTCAGTTTTGTTACAGCTCATGTCTGATAAGGTGTAAGTCAATGACGATGTCCTGTTATGACAGCGGGTACAAAAAAAAACATTGAACATTCCCTAATAGGGAGGCAGTTTTTACCAGACATGAATGCGAATCATAAAAATGAGTGACTGGCCGTGTATGTACAACATTCAATGAACTGCACAGACGACTCAACTCCAAATCTCTACACAAATATGATCTATGAGCTTTAACACACGTTCATACAGTCTGCCCTTGGCTGGGCTAACAAGAAAGAATATTAAGAAGAGTGGAGAGCCAGAGGCGATGAGGTGACAGCAGCCAGGTAAAGCACAGGGAGGTAATCTAATAGGACATGTAAAAGGGCCCCTCCTCATGGCTTATTCATCACAGGGGATGCCATTACTGAGAATGGCATGGGCTATGTGAGGGATATGCTGGCGGGGGCATTTTCCCTGGTGTCACAGAGTACAGGGGAGAGGACAGATGCTGCGAGGCTCGGCAGACTGATGCAGTCGCAGCGCTGCATGCAGATCTTTCATGCAGGGAGCGATGCTTCACTCTCAGCTGATTGCAATTTTCGCATGAAAGACAACCTGTGATTCATGCTGACACTGACTGATATGGACAGCGTCGTGCAGCTGATCCCCAATAGTCAGAGAGGCTCCATTATGTGAGTTTGCGGATTTAGTAATCTGTAGCAGCAGTGGTATATCTTAAGAGCAGAGATACAAGCTAATTAGGGAGAAAAGCCCTCATATAATACACAAAGTCCTGCCTAAAACAGGTAAGCATACACCTTGTCTGGATGGATTCAGGGTTAATGTGAGGTGCATGCAGTGCCTAATTTTGCACCACAGGACGAAAGATCCCAGGGTTCAACTGGGGGCCCAGGCAGAACAAAGTCATGTTTAAAAAAAAAAAGAAGAAAAAAAAAAAGCCCCGCTCCTGCAGTGAGAAGCAGAGAGCGCTGCACTGCTGCAGAGTACAGCCAAGACGCTGATACCTCAAACGCACAGAATTTAAAATGGAGAAACCATTATCCATACAAAGCCCATGCAGTGCGCTGCAAACGTCATCAGTGAAAAGCTGGGAAGCGTCCCACCTTGTGCATTTTTGTGAAGTAAAGCCATTGCAGAAAGAGAAGTTCAACCTTATTGGCTGACTAAATGATGGATGATCTCACTCTCACAGAGTTGTGCAACACGCAAAAGACAAATTTGGTTGGTCAAGATATTTCTATATTTTAGCGCACTGCAGAATAGCACCAGTAGAGCAGTGCATCTTGGGTAATGAAAGGTAGGCAGATTAAGGGCATTTTACTTTACGAGGCAGCTTTTAGATAGTGACATTCACTCCCTGATTGCATGATTATTGCTCATAATGTGCGGTGACATTGTGGTGTGTCTTATGTTTTGTACTTTGTTGATGGTTCCTAATAATTGCTCAACAGTACAATAAAGCGACCAGAGTTTTTGAATATAATATCACCTGATCTCGTGACAAACAATCATCTGGATTTAGAGGTGGTGATTCAGTCTTGACCCAGAGTCTCATCTTCTGATCTTTCATGAACATGTTTGAATTAAATCGTCTTAAATGAGTCTTTTTGCAACTCATTCCTGGAAATATACAATAGGCATTTTCATTGGAATTTATATTTCAGAGATATTATGACAGGTTTCAAAGAATACCAGAGGAGATGGCCTCTCTGAGGAGCAAATTATTCCTCATTGAGGTCTGAGCACACTCACTTCTCAAAGCAGCTTTTGCTGTAGTGTGAAAATGAATAAAAGGGGATGGAGGGTTATGTGTGCATGGGGGGGGGGTCTCTCTTGTGAGGAGTCCTTTACACTGATGATTGTCAGCGGTGTTAGGAGAGCAGGGGGGTGGGGGTGGGGGTGGGGTTGCTGAGGAGGACAGGGAGGAGAGGAGGGCGGACCGAGGATGTGCACACACTGACCCTGGACGTTGCGTTCCCCTTTAAAAGTCCCATCCCACTCAGATACGCAGAGCTCATGCAGGATCTGCTGCGGCAGTGGGGGAACACTGCTGAGCTGTGCAGTTTATGCTGCCAGCAAGCGTGCAAAGAAGAGGAGGGGGAGTGAGCGTGCACAGGAGGAGGAGGAGGAGGACTGAGGGAGAGAGAGAGAGAGAGGGAGAGAGAGAGTGCAAACAATGTCATTCTGTTCAGGAGGCAATGCTGCAGTCAACTTTGCCGCGCCATGAAAGCACATCACCAGCGACCAAGAGGCTCAGAGTGCAGAGAAGTTTTCCTCCTCTCCTCATGGCGTGTGATGCGGTCCGAGACTCATCCGTAGGTATACATTTATTTCCTATCTAGACTTATTTACCTTGTACGTTGTCTCCTTACATGTCTACCTCTTTGCAAAAGGACAGGCTACTTCTTCGCCTTACAGGAGTTGATATACGTATGTCTGTGTGCATGCCTGCAGTGTTGAAGCTCCTGGCTGCTTCTGTCTCATCAGTTTCAGCCTCCTCTGCACCAGTAATAACCAGGCAGCAGCCAGCCAGACAGCCAGTCAGTTAGCAGTCAGGCTCCTCTGCTCCCTCATCCATGTTTAACACATGGTACAGGCTGGAAATAGCAGCCGGCGTGTCAGATAGCGGCTGCTTAAGAGACTATTTGACACAAGGACAAAAAAACTAACCAGGATGCAGAGTTCCCTCCACTAGAGGAGACTTTTATCTGCTGACTTTGCTGTTAGGAGAGTACAGATAGTCCAAGCTCTTTACTTTTCTCATCTAGTTGTGGGTTTATATTTAGCAGCATGTGTTAGTTGTGAATATGATTCTGGAAACCGGTGGGAAGAATATATTGTATCAGTGGCCCTGTGCTGTCAGTGTCTGAGTGCTGAAATGAGGAAATGAGAATGAGGCTACAGTGGCCTGCATGGGACAGGGGAGCTGTGGTGCAGTCATGAAGTTGTGCTCTAGCTACTAGGACTTTTTCTGCTGTCCTATAAGTGGATACCAGGGCAGAGTGCAGCTCTGTAAGGTTTTTTTGGCGGGTTTGGCACAAACACTGTGAGAGAAAGAGTATTCAGCTGTTGGTGTTTGCATTTGGAGAAGATTTATTTTTCTCGTGGATAAAAACGGAAAGGAAAAGGTCTCTCTGAGCAGAACCACTCTCACACTGGGTAATGTCTCTGCAGCAGTATCTCAGCAACTCTCTGCTCTAAAAGTCAATATTGCTACTTTTGTCTTTTTGCTGTATCACATTGTCTGTGCTCAACTCCAAGCCTTTTCAAAGGCCATATAAGAATAGTTTTGGAAAATAAGCTTCATATTAGAGTTAGTCAGTATTCAAAATGTGCTCTGAAACCACATTTTGGACGATGAATCCAGCCAGGTCAGTTCGCCTGTATGCTGGTTCGGTCAGCGCTGGGTTCACCTCAGGTAACTGTGCTAAGACCTTGAAAAAGACGGCCCTGCGTCGTCAGCTGCCGCTTTGTGAGGCTCAAGTACAGAGCATCTCTCCGGCCTTTGAATTTCTCCCGACTGCAGGCAGGCTAGTGCGAGGGAGCAGAGTGATAGCAAACTGCACTAAAGGTCCGTGCCACATCCGGAGCCTGACATCATCTCTGAACATCTGCAGTTCTCCTGCTTACACTCTCACTGAGGGTGGGTGCTGCACTGCCAGCAAAGGAAATTGCCGCACTCACCTGATGTTCCTTGCACCTCATTTCTGCCCTCCCCCACCTCCCACCCTCTCTCCTCTTCATCCCTCCTCCTCCTTCCTTGTCTCCAATTTCTCTACTGTAGTCTCTCTCAGAGGTACAGTTGCCCAGCACAGCGCCTCACCGGCATGCTTTGCACCTCTGTGATTCTGCCCCCCCCCATCCCTCCTCCTTTCTCCTCCACTCACCCCTCCTCTCCCCTGCTGAAAAAGTATGCAGCACATGCTCTCACCATCCTCCTTGAGCAATTTGCCTGAGTGAATAGAGAGAGGAGAGACAGAGAGAGAAAAAAAAGCAAGAGCCAGTGAGCCAGCAGCAGAACAGCAATCCTGCAGTGTCCTGCAGCAGCTGAGTTCCTGCAGTGCTGGCCTCTAATAGCACACATGCACAAGTGCACACACTCACACACACACATACACACACATACACACACACTCACTGAGGCACACAGACAGACACACACAGAAACATGGGGATGCACATCAAGATGACCATTCTGTCTCAGACACAGACAGTCCTTGAGTCACGTGACACAGTGCTGGTAAATGTGAGGGAGAGCAGGCTGTCTCACTCTGGGCCGGACTGAGCTGAGTTTGAGACAGAGAAAGACTCACACACACACACACACACACACACACACACACACACACACACACACACACACACTCTGCCCATGGAGCTCCACAGGGAGGCAATGGTGAGATTAGCCGTTTGTCCCCCCCCCCCCTCCTCTGATGGTGCATTGTCCCATTCCAGCACTCCAGTTCCGATGATGTAATCAATGCAGCAAGCTTTGAACTTGCTGGGCTAGGGGTTCCTTCCCCTCCACCCCCCCTCCCCCGATTGACACAAATGCAAGTGTGAGGCCTCAGCTACAGTCTGTGTCCCAGGTAGAAATCAATTACAGTTTTATGTGATGATTTCGCTTTTAAAGTGCAGAGCATAATTTCCTCTGAGTGGGCCAGCTCGTTGTCCATACTTCGCTCAGATAGTTCATGCTTCCATATATTAAGAAGCAACTCAGTTGGCGAAACTACTGCTGGCTCTTTGTCAAAACGCTGCTGTGCTGTGCAGTGCAGTGCCGCATCACCACTTCCAATAAATTAAAGCAACTATCTGCAGGCAAATACGCCTCTTCTGCTCTTTTACAAAGTTGCTCTGCTTTTCGACTTGATGTCAGCAGGGAAAAAGACAAACCTCCAAGCAGAGCTAAGAGCGCTTTAAGCTCTTTCTGGTCATAACATCATAGTGACATTGCTCTTTCATTGATAAGGTCATCAGTGTGTTGATAGGCTGCAGTGGAGAGCAGCACCACTGATGCACAGTACGGTGCTTTAGAGATGCTCAGGCAGCCAGACCCAGACCATATTGTAGCAGGTGAGATTTGCTGAGCTGGTTCCTGCCGCTGCACCCAGAATCTGCCTAGTGATCAACTTCCACTACAGCAGTGATGAACTGGCATCACCCCTCCTCTAGTCAAAAAAAGAAAAAAGAAAAAAAAAAAGAGAAAAAAACCCCGGCTAGCATCAGAGCAGCTCTGCATAATTAGCGCTCATGGGTGGTGATGATTCTGCACATTTGATGCAGTTTAATGTGTGTAGCTGAACAGCACACACTCTACATTTGTATATACATCTCTGATATGACATTCGATGTCACTGCTCCAGGAAAATATGAATATTTCACAAATTTTCTATATCTTTGCCCATGACGTTCACGGCCATTTCATTTGTAATTGATGTGACCTACTGTGCATACTGTACAGGATGATTTGATGAATCAGCAGCTTTCATTAGTATGCTGTGCTGGTGCCCAGTTACAGCTTCTATAAACTATTCATTCTGCTGTGTTAAAGATTAAGTAGGACTGCTTACTAATAAGAGAATGAATGAACAGCAACACTGTAGCTGAATTTAAGATATTAAATTTACTTTAATCCTTTCAGCTTCAACCAGTAAAAAGCATTTTTTTTTAGCATAAACCGAAAAAAGACAGACAACACTGTTTCCACCAGCTGGACAGAGAGGGTGGAAAGGGGAGAGAAGTCCCTGCCTGCAGGGAAACTGGACTTCTTTATGATCTATGACAGAACAACGATGATCTGACGAGCCAGTGCAATTCACAAATACTCTCCTCTTGAACTATTTTTCAGTCAGTTGCCATCGGCCTTCACATCATCTCATCAACTCCGCTTTTGTAAAGAAATCAGCTTAACTCCTTCATGTGTCAAAGTGTTCAAAGTAAGAGCTGCGCATGCTAACCGATTGAAGCAGGCTGAGTCATGCTGGGTCTTTTCTGGGTTTCCCCCCTCTCTGATCCTCTGCTCCTCCCCCTCTGGTCTAGGAGCAGGCTCATACACCAGGTCTGGCTGTTGGTGGCGTGTTGGAACATGCCTTGACTTGTTGCGCTGACTGAGTGAAGCAGAGACGGCTTCAGAGAGAGGGAGGGAGAGAGAGAGAGAGAAGACACTCTTGGTCAACAGTTTGCCAGAGTGAAGTGCCCCACAGACTTGGGAGAGCCCTGCAGCACCAATGGACAGACTCCTGTTGATATCAACACTCGCCGGGGCCGAGCGTGAATGGAGGAGCGCCACTCCTGCCTCGCTGCTTGGTGAGTGTCACAACTGTGTGTGAATAAAAAGCCTCTGACATATAATATTACATCTGAGCATGTGTGTGAATGTCTAGATTGATTGCTACTGCACAGAGGAGCACAGCACACCTCTACTCCAGATACAATAATTAATGTGGAGAAGTAAAAAGATGGTAAAATGAGGCCTTCAAATCAGCTTAATCAGGCCTCGAGGTTGACTGAAGTATAAATGAGAAAATGGTAATTTGAAGTGTACAGCTCTCAGTGTTTTGAAAGCGTCCAAGCCGAGTCTTGATGCTAACATGATGCCATGGTAACTATACAAAAGGTTACACTCAAACACACAGTTACCAATCACACAGTGGCCCAGTAACCTCCGCACACACACAGCACCACCAGTGACCCTTTCACGAGTCCGCAGGGACTCAGCGATCACTGTCTGACCCGAGTCTGATCCTCACAGAGGAGGACAGCCGATTTTGTTATTGTTTTCCGAATGAAAGCCCGTTTCCATCAGGAGAACCAGCAGGCCGCCTCTCCTTCCTGAAAAGCAGAGACCAAACAGATGAAGAGCTCAGAGTTCCTCACTTCTCATAATTGATTTGTATCTGGTTAAATACAGACGAGAGACAGAGCTGATTTGAGTTCCTGTTCATAAAGCGACAGTCTGTCGTGAGTGACGGTGCGGCCGGAGATTCAAAAGAGAAGTGTTTGAGACAGGAAGCGTCATTAGATTACACACTGACAAGCACATAAAGAAAACATTAACTGAACCAGATTGCCCACGTTGTGACACATGATCGCAACGCGTCACTGATTTGCTCTACAGTAAAAAAAAAAAAACTCATGTGGGGCCCATCAACACTCAAATACATTAATCATTCGAGTGAGTCAAATGAAAGTCATTTAGTGTCCTGTGCTCTATGATCTGTGTATTTTACCTGTGTGAGGCCAAGCAAGCAGATAGTTACTGGGGCAACTCTGTTTTCTGGTAACCAGGGGCAGTGTGCACTGTGTGTGAGACTCACAACCGCTGAATTATTCACACACAGCAGTTTGACGTACAGGAATCAGAAGTGAATACTGATTAAACCAATACACACAAAATTTTTTTTAAAAAGGTTAAAAAAAAATGACAAGAAAGGTTGAGAATAAAAGTTTCACTTCTTCTAATCATTTTATAGCAATTAAAATGCTTCCGGTGTTGATTTTAAATTGCTCATTTGAAATGAAAACATCTAAAAATCAATATACAGACCTGTTGTAGATAAACCTCACGGGACACTAAGCTCCAGCGCCAAGCATGCCATCAGTGTGTGTGTCGCGTGTAGCGTTGTTCACAAACATGGCCTTACAGTAAATACTAATGTCATTGTTAGCCATAAGATGATTAGGTCTGGGGAACGGCACCAGAGCAGGAAGGCATGACTGTTTGAGCGTTGTTAGCTGACACTAGAACAACGGAGACATGCAGCACAGCGGAGAGGAGCCAGGAGGGCCGAGGAAGTAAAGTGCAGTAGCAGGGTGAGTTTGTTTTTTTCACCATCTGAGGCCTGACAGCAGAGGGGTCCAGCGTATTCAGGAAGTGTGGGGTTGTATACTGTGTGTGTTTGTGTGTGGGTGATGTGATGTGATGGGACATCCACATTGTTGCTGAGGAGTAGGTTCAACATATCATGAGCTGTAGATTATGAAGGGGTTGTGCTGCTGTGACAGCAGAGACCAACGGTAACTTAAACAAATGTCACCCTGGGACAAACACTACGTGCACCATATGAACCGTCACATTTCACCGCTGAAACAGTCAGTCCGTCGAAATATATCAAATAATCCACAAATGTTTTGATAAGTGATAAATTCTCTCAGTTATTTTTCAAGCAAAAATAGTAAAAATAAAAAAAAAGGCAAATGTTCTCTGACTCCTCTGCTTTTCTTTTTTTTATATATCATTGTAATCTTCTTATTTTTTGGGTATTTGGACTTTTGAATGAACAAAACTAAACATTTGAAGATGTCACATTTGGATTTGCTAAATTGTGATGGATTTGTTTTAATGTTTCACAGGCTAAACAAGTCAATAACCAGCAGATAAATTGATAATGAAACTAATCGTTAGTCACAGGCCTATAATGATTTCTGTACGTGGTTGTGAATAAGTTGCTCAGTACAGTAACTGAAATGATGCATTTTTGGTAGCTGGCTTTGCTCCTTTACAAGTTGTCTGATAAAATAAACCATTTTTAAATGCATTAGGGTTCAATACCGTTGTAATGCACAAAATAACATAAATATATAAATAGTTATTTTAATATTAAAATGAATTAAAGTATAATTTCAATCAGGAAAATAGGAAGTATCAGACCAAAGATGACGTAAATGATCCACTTTTGATATCTGAGTAAAAGAAGCTTTTCATTGTGTGTTATTAACTCAGGATCTGTAAACTATCACTTCTAATATCAAAAATACTGTCACTTTGACCAGGCTTCGAGTAGAGACACACGATTATTCGATTTTGTCGATCAACAGAAAATTAATCCGAAATTATTTTGATAATCGATGAATCGTTGAAGACATTTTTCAAGGAAAAATACAAAATATTTCCTAGTTCCAGCTAATTATTTACAAGGATTTCCATTTGTATGATGTGACAGTAAACTGAATAATTTGGGATTTTTCACTATTTTCTGATATGTAATCATTTAGTTTTATTTATCTTTCTAACACTTCATTATATTTGCATCAGTAATCCAGTGCAAGCTATTTTTACATTCATATCTATAATTTCATCCTTAAAAAGAACTGTCTAAATAAAGCCAAATTTAACATGACTTTAACCAGGCAAACCTTAAAATATGTTCCTCTACATTCCCTACTAAAATCATTTGTGCAATGTTCACCCACACCACACATTATTATTTGGAAACACATTTCCCATAAAATTCTTTTTTGGCCAATAGTACAGAAATAGGAGGACGAGAATCTGTCTGCAGAGCTGAACTCAGCCTGAGGCCTGAAACATATTTGTGGACAGGTTTGTGAGTCGAGGCTCGTTGCTGCTCCTGCTGCTGCTGTTCGCTATGTGAAGCAGTGAGGCAGCCGCTCATTCATTTAGCAAACTGGGTGTTGTTTTCACTGGCATTCCTCAATCCTGTATTAGGGATTACATCAAGCCCTGAGCAGGAAGGAATTCCTGTCATCATGTGCTCAGCGAAGGCAGCGTCTGGCTCGCCACAAAGACACGAAGAGACACGGACACAGCTGTTTGGCAACTGAAAGCAGGTCAAGAGGCGTCTCTTTGTTTGTCTGTGGACATCACTTGTATCCATGTGTGTGTGTGTGTGTGTGTGTGTAAGGCAGGGGCAGACAAATAAACATTTAGTGTTGGTATCAGCGGGCACGTTGTGTCCAAACTTGCACCGGAGCATCACAAACATCTTTCTTAGAAATATCTGGGTTTTTTCTTTGACATCGGATACGGTCAAAATGCTCCAACCACCAATCGAGGGTGGAATTTCCAGTTACACAACCAAAAAAATGCGTCACAAAATACAGCAAAAGCAGACATGGAGGGCCACAAATAGCCTCACTGCAGATTTCACCACTAAAGCTACACCAGACAGAGGACGTTCAGCCAACTGTAGGTTTTCCAAGCATCCCTCCTGACACCTCTCTGTCTCAATCATGACTCCCTCTCTTCCCTCATTTGCTAGCGACTGCAGACCGCTCTCTAGTATCCATGTTGTCCTGTCAGCAAAGCAGAGTCCACAGGGAGAGGACAGTATGGAATGGTCAGCCGGCTCAAAATAGCACTGCAGCGAGCAAACGCAAGTGATAGCGAAGGGGGATTTTAGCTGTTGTCCCTTAGGAACACAAATACACACACACACACACACACACACAGGACGTTGCGTTATGTGGCGTTCATGTGAACCGAGAGACACACACAAATAGATGAGAGCTAAATCAAACTGAGCTTTTTGTTGCAAAATCATGAGTCATGGCAAGTCTATTCTTAGTTCGGGGGTGTTTGTGTTTGCCCAAGTTGTGTGCACTTAAAGTGATGCTGCACAAAAGGCTAGAGGAGTATCGAGGATCTGTTTGGGAACAAGCTTTGGGTCACTTTGGGCAGCGGAGTGTACACTCATCAATGCATCACAGTTATGTAAAGCTGAGGAAGGTGGGGCAGAACGCCTCGTAAAATCTTTAATTTAATATTTCAAAGCTTTATTTTTAAAGTTCTCATGGAAATTTATCCGATTCTATGAAGCAGTTGTTACTAAATCATTATTTCCTTCTTCTTCTCTTATAGAGCTCCACCACCCCCGGGGGGCTTTCAGTGTGAGGCCTTCCAACAACCATCGCCATGAAGCTGGGCATGAAAGGTGTGAGAGTCCGGAGTGCCAGACTGGTGGCAAGGTGGGAAGTGCACGGCAAAGACCGGTCGGGATCGTGCCGGGGGGGGGAGAGAGGCAGGCGGAGGGACGGATCTGTCGGACGCGGGTGCTGTGGGTGTTTCTCTGGCAGTGTCTTAGCTGGTTGTTGTGAGGAGTGAGAACGAAGCAATCAGCAAGTATACTGCCGCAGAAATTCTTCGCAATAAGAGGCCCTGGGAATCGCAGCCGACACGGGGAGGAAAACGAGAGGAAGGAAAAACAACAAATCAGCATTGCAACAAACAAGGATGCTGCTGCTACTGTAAGTTTTTACATGTGTGCTCACACTGTAGAGATTAACCAGAGCTGAGGAGCTGATACAGAATGAACTGATGATAGATCAGCTGAGAGCATGGCCTTTGTGTGTACAGCCTCTACAATATTTACAATTGGATCAAAGCATCCAGCTTCTACTCTTTCTTTTGTACTTTTATGACGCTCTGCTGCCATCTTGTGACTGAAAGCGATCTCCCAGCATGCTTTTGTTCATCAAACACCACAGCAATTTGTAAAACCTACATTGTATACATTTTTTTTCCATTGAGACAAATTAAAAATGCCTTTCATTCACAAACTATGGCTCGGCTTACACCAAGACTTGTGATTGCTTATTTTTCAGTTGCGTTGGCATTTTGCTTTTGTGTCAAATCTATTTTTGCTTTCAGCATTTTCTCTGCTTGCTTGACACATAAATAGTGAATACGGTTCATTTCTAATTTATAAGTTCCAGCCTAAATTTTTTTCATCATGAATTAAAACTGTAAAAAATTTAATAAAGAGAGCAAATAAAAGTTACTTAAGGACTGATTCGTTCATTTGCTTTGTTTGTTTTCTCAGTACACATGCGTTTTGTAATAATGGAGTCTGGAGAAAACTTGTGTTGTACCACTTTGCGCTGTGTAAAACCTTTGTGAGACCCTTGAAAAAATGACGTTGCTATGCAAACACAGTACACCTAATGAGTGCTGATGAGCCAGAATGGCCTGGATACCAGGTGCACACACTAATTCAGGTTTTCATATACACACACACACACACACACACACACACACAGACACGCACAGAGCAAACGCAGATACAGCTGAATGTATGGTGTGCTCCTGATTTAAGATCCCAAAAAAAAAAAAAACGTATATTCTCGACACAATCTTTTGTTGATTTATTGTTAACACTTGACGTAATCGTGTATTGTAAAACTGAATGTTGGTGATGGATGATTCGGACGGTAAATGCAGATGTGTCTGCAGCAGGCTGCTGGAAAACGACCAGCGTGCCACTGCATTGCTGTAAACACAAAAAAAGGGGTTGCAGTTTTTCTGAGCTGCAGCAATGCAGAAGCGGTAAAGTCCTGCTCTCACACAAGGTCACCGCTTCATGGCTTTAAATCTTCCTACTCCTCAGCTCCTTGGTAAACCAAACAATCACAAAGACACCGAGGAATTAACAGCAACTCTACACAAAGCACGGCAGACGATCCTCATTACTCAAAAATGTCACAACAATTAAATACTTTATCACGGCCTGTGGGCCCAACGAACTGATTGATAACGAGAAAATGTACTTTGATGCAAAATGTAACCATCAGCTGAAATTTTTAATTAAATGTGTGTTTTCCATTTAATAATGGCTTTATTAGAGTGCTGAGGGTGACTATCTCAGTCCTACAATGGAGAGCTCACATGTTGGCTGGGTGATGCAGTGTGTTACTGTGACCTGCTTTTTAAAATTGAAATATGTGCTAGTGTTTTCCAACTGTTCGAATCTGATGTTTCATGTGAGCTGGGGAATATAATAAGTTCAGTTGAACACCTTAATGTTAATAATACTTTAAAATTACTTAGTGCTGAATGATAAGTCAATTAATTCAGGTTCAACTGGCAACCATTTAATAGTTGATAAACCATAATTAAGCTTCCAGATCACAAACTGGAGGATTTGCCACTTTCTCTGATTTATAGTGGATTTTACACCTTGGGATCTGGAGTACTGGTTGGACAAAACAAGCAGATTTGACCTTTGGCTCTGAGAAATATTAAAGGCTGCCTTTCGCTTTTTTGTGACGTTTTATTGACCAAACAATTATTCAACTAATCATAAAGAATTAATTTTTTATATTAATTATTGAAATATGTTAGTTGCAGTCTTAATGATATTTTGGTGATTTACAGCATTACAGCTGTCGCTACATTTTGAGATCCTTGTGTCAAATGCACTTTGTGCTCATTTATTACCCTGTCTTACTTTAAAGCTTGTATGTACTCTCTGATTCTCTTTGTGTTGTGATGATTTTTAACCCTTGTTGTTATTTCTTTTACTTTTCTATTTGATAATCTTGCATTTTGTAAAGTACTTTATTACCCTGTACATAAACTGTATTGTTATTATTTCTATTGCCAAGATTGAGAAAGGAATGGGTCACCTTTTATTAAAATATAATAATAATAATAAACATCAGATGTATTGTATACTTCCCTGCTAAATGTCCATGCTTGAAATGAGAGGTGACATAACAGGGTCATTTCTTATATACACACCATGTCTGGAATGGGAAAGTTTTTTTAACATGATGTCATCTGTTCCTATTTGACAAGCTCTAATGCAACAGCTTCACTAAGGTCACACCAGTAAACATCATTAGAGCCAAGAATAGTCCCATATGAGTCTCTCCTACCAGCTGACTGTGACTTCTGCTTTGGGTTCCGGGTTGTCACGGGGAGGGAGGGGTTAAATCCGGAGAGAAAACTTTTGTTTGGCCGCCTTAAAGCAGAGAAGTGAGTTTAAGTCATAAGGCTGGACCCGAATTTTTCAGTGTCGCCTGGTTTTTTGGGGAAACAGCGCGGACACCCCGCGGTAGGCTAATATTAACATGTGCAACAACAGCGTGGTGGACTAGTCTGTTGGCAAACACCGTAGCACGTTTGACACGAGATGATCTTATCGATGAGCTGACAAAGGTTCTTCTAATCACAGCAAACGATGGCGAGCGGAAATCACACGGTTGTTTACTTGTCTGAGCAGGTGGTCGTCTTGTTTTCGTGCGCGCTCTCGTTTGTGGGCTCGTCCCTGATCATCCTCACCTACATTATCTGGTCCGACTTGAGGACCACTCCGAGGAGACTCCTGGTCTACCTCTCGGTGTCGGACTGGCTCTCCGCCGTCTCCTACGCCTTCGGAGTCTGGAGCGTTTTCCAGACCGACTCGGTGGACTGCATCGTTCAAGGGGCAGTATCCACCTTCGCGAACACCAGCTCTTTCTTCTGGACCGTGGCCATAGCCATTTACCTGTACGTTTTCATCGTGAGGTCCAGTCAGAGAGTCGCCGACAGCCTGGAGCTGATTTTCCACCTGGTCAGGTAAGTAGACGTGGGTCGGTCGTACTTCTCTTTGTGGCTGCACCTGTGGTGAAGACAGTTTGATGGATTTAAATCTCAATAATTAATGAGTGAGGTCATCAATCCGCACCAGATGATTTGTTCATCACATAAAGTTTTATTGATGCTGCGCAGGTGATACTTGTACCTCACGCGCTGGTGTTGTAGCATATGGAACTCTGAAGCTGAAGGTAAACAAGGGAAATGACGAACTGAAGTTAGGGACCGTCTCTAAAGTGTCTGCAGCGTGGACAACAGGATACAATTTTCCCAACACCTTTCTCATGTTGATTTCTGCGGAAGAGGATTAGGGCCACATGTGAATTATTTTTTTTAGAATTCTAGTTTAATCTCAGAATTCAGATTGAAATCAGAAGATAGATAGATAGATCATTTATCCCCTAAGGGAATTCAGGTGTCCAGCAGCTCATTAGTAATAATAATAGTTAATAATAAATAATAAACAATAATAGCCACATTAGTCCAGTTGATGAGCCACTTCGTTTGGCTGTGCTGTTGTACAGCCTGATTGCAGTGGGGACAAAAGGAAAAGAAAAACAAAAAGACTTTCTTCTCACAATTCTGAGATTAAAGTCAGAATTAAAAACAAATGTGGCCCTAATCCTCTTCCCTATAGCTGTATTTCACACCAACTTCATCTTTATCTTGGAGTCCCCTCACTGTATGAACATTACCTAGTTTTTTAGATTCAAAATCATGCACTATGGACTAATAAACTCTTTTCATCTGTCATATTTGGTCTGAACCACTTCAAAACAATTTTGTTTTGCTCAACTTTAAGTTTTTTCAGAACCATGCTCAGAGTCCTTCTGACAAAGTGTTTGTAGTTCAATTATTGGAAAATTGGAGAATATTTTCCCTCAGAGTCCTGTTAATGCCGTTTGGCTAACTCTCAAAAAGGACTGATTGATGGAGAGCTGCTGAGATGCTCGTCCTTCCTGCAGGTTCTCTCATATTTGCTGGGGACTTCTGAGGCCCTGTTAGAGGGACCTTTGGGTTCTCGGTCACCTCTCTGGACAAGGCCCTTCCTGACTGGTTCATCAGTTTTTCCATTTGACAGTTTATTGAGGCCTGTGCTCCTGGGAACACTCAGAGCTTTACAAATGATTTTATACACCCTCACCCCCCGATCCGTGTTTAATAAACTAGCACAAGTTAGCTCATACTGGAGATGACTGCAATTGACGTATAAATACAGAAAGATTATGTGACATTTATTTCACCGTCACATTTTTATTTTCATCATTTTTGCTCTTTCATTTGTTCCACAGCCGGGGGATTCTCTTCTTGAGAGCATCCCGTCAAGACTCAGTCACACTGTTACCTTCAGGGAAAACAAGTTTTTAATATTAAGAATATATATTCATCTTTTGTTTAAACAGATTGAATATTCACTGTAATTATGCCTGATGCTTCATACATAGTTAGGCTGAATTTTATTGGAGTTATGACATATTTCATTATTTTTAATCAATTATCTCTCAATACTGATGAGCTGACAGATTATATCATGCATGTCTTTTAGATTCAATTATTAGGTACACCAAACACAAAAACATTTCATAATCACAGCGACAGAACTCGTTTGGGTGGCGTTTCTCAGGATAAAAACCTGACCAAACATGGTTGAACAAACATGTTACAAGGCTGTTAAAGGGGTTCGCAAGCTGCTTGTTTTTATTGTAAGCTAGACTTTAATTTTGAAGCTCTGAATCGGCGCACGTGTTTGATCCTTTGTGCTGGTTTTCCTCCTGCACATTAATGAGCTGTCCATGTTGATTGTGAGGATGTAAGGAGGGAGTTGATTCACTGTGGTGTAGCGCTGTATAATTGATCTATTTTTGGACACGGAACATTTTCACCCCTGGGTGCGCCTCACCGCTGTGTCTGTGGATGTCGTTCTCATTTTGTTTTTTGTGAATTCTCAGATGCTCAATTGAAATGAAGCTCACACAGCAGAGCCATTCATAGAGACTCGTGCACACGCGCAGACACACTCACACACACAACAAGGCATCCAGCATAGGGGTATTTATAATGATCTGCCATGTATTGGTGATGAAAAGATGTAGAAAGATGAAAGAAGTGTTATTTCAAATGGGTGCTGCGAGTAGAGAGGTGCTGCTTCAGGGTGAACACGGCTTCTTAAAGTGTAAAGTGCTGAAATCTGTTATTTTTATAACTGACCCTGCAGCTTGTACTATGTAACACACAAAAGCCTTAAGCACAGGATAATCTATCACATGGTGTCACATGTCGTTGCAATATTTGTGGTTGTTGAACCCACCAAACATTTGCATACGAACTGTGTGTTAAAAATAGAAAGTTGACCTTTTGAGGAAGTTTGTGTTCAGTCCTCTAAACCCTGTGTTTTTGTCCAGCTGGGGTGTTCCTCTGATCATCACTGTTGCAGCCGTGTCCCTAAACAAGATTGGCTACGACGCATCAGAGGTGTCCGTGGGCTGGTGCTGGGTCAGGATCCACACTCCTGACCGGGTCCTGTGGATGCTGCTGACCGGAAAGATCTGGGAGTTCCTGGCTTACCTCACCCTGCCCGTCCTCTACATCCTGATCAAGAGGCACATCCACATCGCGGTGAGGACTGAACCCCAGAGTAAAATCACTGCTAGCTCTTAAGACACCAGGTGCAATCTGCATCAGCAGCAGAATCATGTACATATTTTATTTTCCTCCCTCCATGTTTAATTTTTCTCATGTACATCTTTTGTTTCCCCACCCACACAAACACATTTCCAGGACTGAAGAAACTTCAATTTAATTCTCTGTATTTAATAAACAATATTAGATACATAAATATTTGACACATCCCACAGCCATAGCTACACAACCCTCCTACACATTTTTTATGTTTCAGTACACAGAAATAAAATAACTTTTTTAAATGAAGCTTCATTTCTCTGTCATACAGCTACAGGTCTGCCTCAAATGGCTGCCATGTTGTGAGAAGATTGTGCATTATCCTCAATGACACATCTCATTCTGTTCATTCTCCTTCTTATTTGTGTTTTTACATCATGTTTTCATCTTTTTATAAGATTTGATTTTGATCATGAACTCTGGTCTGATGCAGCATGCTGCCCTGTCCGAGTACCGTCCCATTTTGGCCCACAGGCCTCCGGCCCACTCCTTCTCCTCCATGGCTGATAGGAAGCTAACACTTATTCCTGTCATCTTTATCGTCCTGCGCATTTGGAGCACAGTGCGCTTCATACTGCTGCTAGCGGGCTCTCCAGCCAGACAGAGCCCAGTGCTGGTCACCCTGCATGTGAGTGCACATAGAGGTTCTTTTGAAGCAATGACGACCAGTTTTGATGATGTGTGTCAACTCTTCTGCAGTTTACTTTTCCTGTTACTGCAGCTTCTTCCTGCAGCTTTTGTTTGTTTATGAGTCGTTTTGTGTGTATGAAGCTCATAAGCGTGAGTGTACGTGCACTGTCATTAGTTTATGTTGTAAAATGCAGAAACTGCCCCTCTAAATGGGTTTAAAAAACATTATGATGTAATCATTCCCCAGACAGTTTATTACATTTTATTGTTACTTTAAGTATGTGTAAAATATTTTTATTTGTTGATATAATATATAACAACAATTCTTAAGGAAATATGTTTTGTTTGTTAGTAAAACCAAATATTGTAGTAAAATACAAGTATTCAATATCTCATCATCAAATAATCAATCAATAATCAATCCATGAAGGGACATATTATTCCAATGTAACAATCCATCTCTGCTGCTCCACTCTCAAAGACTTCTGTTTGCACTCAACAGGGAATTGGCAACACCTCGCAGGGAGCAGCCAACTGCATCATGTTTGTGTTGTTCACTCAGCCGCTCCGCTCACGCCTGTGCACCACGCTCTGCTGCTGCTGCTCCAAGTGCCGAGCAGAGGTGCAGCACTCGCACGACACCCGTCGCAGGCTGCTGCCGGGACAGGACGCGTCCACACTGAGAGAGGAAGACAGCACCAGCCGAGCCGGGACCGACAGATGATACTTGAGAGAAGGGAGACAAAGGCTGACATTAAGGGAGCGATGGTGGTTCGGCCTCTCGAGTGCTGGTGCATGCTCATGTTTGTCACAGGAAAAGTCACATGCCTGCACTTTGGGCGATGAGGATGATGCCGCCTGATTGTACGCCAGCATTTGGTCAAGCATTTTGAATGTGACATAAACTGCACATACAGATCAATTTTGTACTGTGGTTTTATAGATGTGCTGTATATGAAACCTTTGAAGTGCCATTTCACTTTAAGTTGATCTTTGTACATGGTCACATGGTCACATGGTCACATGGCCAAACACAGCTGCAGTTCTGTTCATGTTTTTACAGTCAAGTAAAATATTTAAAATGTGTTTTGATTTTTAGAAAGATTATCACTTTAATATATTCTGCTATTTAACTTTAAAAAATTTTCAGTGTATATCCAATATGACTTTGGGTGTGTTTATAAGTTTTGCAAGGAACCTGCTTCTATCTGACCATCTCTTGAAATATAGTCAATCAAAAGATGACATGGGCACAGTTTTCTGTCTGTTCAGTTCACTTAAATACATACACCAGAGTTGCATTAAAATATACAACATTCTAGTAGAATTTGTCTGTTATCTCCTTCTTGCCTAATGTGGGGTTTTTTTTGCAGTAATTGCAAAAGCCCATAATCATTTGACACATCACCAAAATGAACTCAGCATCATTACTGTCATTGTGGTCAGGAGGATGCATGAACTATCATCACATGCCATCCTTCCTCCTTGCAACCCGAGCCTGTCGCATGAGCCTCACTTCTCTTTTGACCCCTGCTGTTTTTGGCTCCCGCTTGCCGGACTCGGCTACAGGCTGAATGCATACCAACAAGGAGCTAATGAACCCACTGAACCGCACGGGGCTCATCTTGGGCCCGACCAGCCTAATTACCATAACTCCACTTCCTATAGTTCCTTCAGGTCTTTTAAATATTGCCTCAAGATCCATTGAGTTTTAATGAGCCTGTCCCTGAGACGATGAGCTACAGTGAAATAAAATTCATTACTGTGGTGATTGTTGCCAAAGGTGAGGAAGGAGAAATTTCACCATGTTGACAGTCAATTTTCTCTTATCCTCAAGTGATTATTGTTTGTTTGACTCAGAGGGCAACAGCTTATTTAGTTAGTCTTGTGTTGGCGGCATCATGGTTACTGGATTTATGGTTATTGAATGGTCTCTGTTGAATTAGTCAATGCAAAGTGGATGATATTGTTGTAACATTCTTTTATAAGATGTCAGACTTTTCATTACACTGCAACAACACCAAGGAGGGATTACTGAATGAGCATACCAGGTACGTTTAGTAAGCAAGTAAGACCAAGGGGCCAAGAGGCCCCTGACCCAAAGCCTCTATTTGAAGTGACTTAACATTTCTTGCAGGAAAATTACTTGAGCAACTACAAAGACATAAAACCACCAGCCAGAGGTGCAAAATGGCCATAATGACCATGAAGAGATGCAAAACAGCCACTAATTGACACAGAACAACTACAAACACACACAAAATGACTTTTTAGAGAGTTTCTAGCCATGTCTCTTACGTAGGAGGCGGGGGACATTTTATATGTCTCTCAGTCCGTCCATGAGCAACACTGTACTCTTATGAAGGCAGTTAGCTCCCATATATCATTTCCAGAACATGGAGACTTTTGCTGTTTATACTGAAAATATTAAAAGCATAAATACACAGTTTTCTTTGAGATAAAGAGTTTTCCTTCAGTCTAATTTTACCTCTGGTCTAAAATAATGGCACACAGAGTAGAGTTCAGTCTCTCAGCACCATCAGTAACAGTGACAGAACCCTGGATACCATGTCTGGGAAAATTGAGGAAGTGGGTCCTGTTTATGCTGATGACATCAAAAACAGCCAGTGAACAGTTTTGCGTCCTTGAGGCGGGTAGAAGTCTCTCATAGGGATTAATCCATTGTGTCGGTTCTGAGATTTGGCTGACATTGTAGTAACTGGAGCCGATAGAAACACTTAAGGGGTTTCTGTTCTCTCCTCTGCTGGCTCTCTGCCCACTTAATTCATTAAGTAAAAGAGTACCACAGGACTGTACTATAGTGCAGGAGGTGACCATTCACCAGTCAAGTCAATGGACTACATTTTTTTTAACAACACAGGCTGTTCATTTGGCTGAATCAGTGCTTCTAGGAGCCAATTCTCAAACACATTGCCCCTAATAGGCAATGGGTCAGAGCTGCAGTAGGATATTTAGATTAGAAGTGACAGGACCATTTTTACACATGTAACAGAAAACATCAGAAGCACTACAAGCAATAAGAAAGAGGTTTCTGGTTGGTTTCCAGGGTTGTTCAGTTTGTGAATGAGTTGGCAGGAAGCTATTACAGTTACAGTGAAACTGCACTTTGTGCTTGCACTTTAAATGTGACAAGTCTTCCTTATTCTCCTTCATTGAATGGTGAGATGCTAACACCAACCATGACCTTAGCTCCATCTGCTGTTTGCTGGCAATAATGCAACAACTACACATATTCTACTTGAGGTCCCTTATTACATGAGGCCTGGCCCAAGCCTTTAATGGGGCCCTAAGCCAACTTTGATTTGGGGGGGGCTATTGTCAGTTTGTCCATACTTGATCATTCGGACACCTACTGTTAATCAAACGCACCCATTATCAAATGCATTAGTGGGAACACTAAACCGGTAGTGTTAGTTGTATAAAGCCTGTTGGCCATTAAGTTGTGGTAACATGTTGTAACATTGTTGGAAACTATAGGCACTAGAGTTTGACAAGGAAAAGTATGTGTGCAATAGAAAAAGATGATACATTTTTAAACTGTCCATCGTAAGTCCAACAAAAGCAGAGCGAAGCTAAACCGATGGAATACTCTTTTAATATCCCCTCACAGTGGATGGTGATCCACCAATTTCCCTCTAGTGTCATAATGAAGTCAAATTTTGAACTCGTCCTGTAGTTTATGACCAAATACCTTCACAACTAATGAGCTTCAGCTGTACTTTGGATTTAGTGCCATTTAGCAGTTTTAGCATGCTAAAATGCTAAATTAAAACAGTGAACATGGTTAACACTATACCTGCTTACCATTAGCATGTTAGCATTGTCATGAAGCGTATTTTAGGATGCTGACGTTAGCATTTAGCTCAAAGCGCTAACACAGACTTGGAGTCTTGTTAAATAATTAAAGTGAAGCTGCACTTTTCACTTGCTCTTTACATGCGACATGTTTTTCTTCTCCTTCTTTGAATGGTGAGATGTGACCACTAACATCAACATTAGCTCCACCAGCCCTTTACTTCCTGACATTTTATTTAAAGATCCCATCACATAAACTAAAAACAAGGGGGGGGGGGGGATCTATTGACACAATGGGGAAGGCCACCAGATCGAAAACAACTCAGAATTCAAATTCATTCATGCGTCCCAGTTTACACTGTAATAATATCTGTCTCTGAATGAACATCATCCTTTGATGGCAGACGTCCCAGTTCCATTCTGGATGCTTTCCCATGAGATGCAACATTTATTGGATTCATTTTAGTATGACCCCGTCTCAGTCTTTTTTCACTGTAGGTGTGTGGTGTGATATTCTGTGCAAGAAGGAAAGAATGTGGTAATCTAAATGTGACTTTACATGCATTATCCTATTGAGGGATTCTGCAGATTGGCTCTGTCATTTTGCCCAGAATTCATGTTATGAGGTCTCACTCCTCTGAATAGCTGATGTTAATTTTTCTGCTAAATTTAGTAAAAACTGTCCCAGCAAGAAATTCAACAAAACACTGCCAGTTGGAATTTCAATGTCTTTTGTGCCATCTGTATTCAACTGGAATTTTTGGCATCTTTTTAAATCTAAAACTACACTTCTTAGGTTTAGGTTTACTCCAGTAGCTATATTTCATATCACATTTTGTCAGGGACTGAACAATAAAGTCAAAGACTCATTTCGGAGTTCTCTCTCGCCTCAAATCAGACACTGTAACTCTTTAACTTCCTTTAAATCTCTTCTTTAAACGCATTTCTAATAATGTCCGATTTGTGTTTTATTTATATTGTGTTATCCCTTGTCATTGTTTTTACATATTTAATACTGTTCTCTTTCTGCATAATGTTGATTTGAGATGTTTTTTATTATGCTGTTGTTGTACAGTTTTTATGATGCTCACTTTAGATTTTCCTTTGGTCTGGTTTTACTTTTCTTTTAAAGCACTTTTTCTAACTTTGTGAAGAATACTGTTACATAAATAAAGTTATAATAATAATAATAATTATTATTATTATTCACTGTCTTTCATGAAGACATGATATACAAAAAAATACAATTATTATATGCACCAAGCATAGACTACTGAATCAAGTTTGAATGAAATATTCAATTCTTGCTTAACCCTGCATCTTTTCTGGCGTTTTGCTCTGAGCATAGCTATGACTTGTAGTTATTCCACCAGCTTTATCTGTTCACAGACATACTGTATTTGTTAGCCTAGTTTTAACAGTGAGGCGTCCTCTGAGCCAATAACAACCAGTTTTAAGAACAAACAGCCTGAGGGCCGTCGAATTGACAAACAGACTCAGCTTTAGAGATAAGAGGCAAAGCAGCACATGACAAATCGAGGACAAAAGCAAACATAAGAAGGGATTCGCAGCTGTGGCGTTTCTGCAGAAAATTATACTATTCCATAATCAGCTTGAGATGTCTTGTCTTCAGCCTGAGAAACGATAAATCCTTCAAATTACACAAGGATCAACACTGAGGGCTTTGCCAGCTGTTTGTGATTTCAGCATTGTGTCGTCAGTTTGTAATAAAACCTGTTGTGTAATCCAGCCTGTCGGTGGATAAGCAATGAAGATGCTCATCTGACTTTATCACTCTGATGATAATATAACTCCAGCCTCTAATGACAGCTGTAGATCTAATCAATTGAACCAACTGAGTGGAAAGTGCAGTGCAATAAAAGTACCACACATCAATATTCAGCCCAAGGCAGCATTTAATATCTGGAGTGCAACTGCTTACAAAACTTCCTGAACAGTCAGCAACATAAAAACGATAACTTAAGCCAAGCTGTAAACCACTGCTACGCTCTCTGATCTCGTGTCCAAAGGGCAGGCAGGATCCAGTGGCGCAGTAATAACAAAGTGTGCTGTTATTATTGCTGAAAGTGACGACAAGTCCAGGCACAGCCATGGCACTGAATGAGGACTGGGGAAAGAAGCCTGTGGAGAGGAGAGGGGTGAGTTACAATCCAGGTGTGATTATCACCACCATCACATTTCAAGTCTTGTTTTGTCTGTTCAGAGTAAGAACAGTGAGAAGCGGTTTCACTGATGTTCCCTGACAGAGACTAACTGCAGTCCTGGCACTGGCAACACTCATATCCGCGTTTGGGTCATCCTTCCAGTATGGATATAATGTGGCTGTGATCAACTCTCCATCACCGGTAACCTGAGCAAAGAAACACGAGCTTTACTGTAATAAGGCCAGTGTCAGTGATGGAATGATGTTTTTTTATCAGTATTATTCTGCTCTCTGTAGTTCATGCAGCAGTTCTATAACACCACCTACCTGGAGCGTTACGGTCGGCCAATGGAGGAGAACTTCTTGACTCTGCTCTGGTCTCTGTCTGTGTCCATGTACCCACTAGGAGGCTTCTTTGGCTCTCTGATGGTGGCTCCTCTGGTCAACAAACTAGGGAGGTAATGTGGCGTCTTTTGCCCCATCTGAGAGCAGATACGTCACATGTTTCATGCACAATTAAAACTGTATGTTTGTCCAATATGACTCTTTAAACGCAGGAAGGGTACCCTCCTCTTCAACAACATCTTCTCCATCGTCCCTGCTGTGATGATGGGAGTCAGTGACATTGCCAAGTCTTATGAGATCATCATTGTGGCTAGGTTTATAGTGGGAATCTGTGCAGGTCAGATACTGTTTTTTTTTTTAACATGGAGTAGCAAAAAGTAGAAGTTGTCTGATTTCATTCATCCATCTCTTCGTGTCTGCAGGTCTGTCGTCCAACGTGGTGCCCATGTATCTGGGTGAACTCTCTCCCAAAAACCTGAGGGGAGCTCTTGGCATCATACCACAGCTCTTTATCACCATTGGCATCCTCAGCGCACAAGTACTGGGAATCAGAAACATACTGGGCAACAGCACAGGTACTGACTGCCATAGTAGTAAATGTTACTCATCCTTTATTGGTTAGATGTTGTACATCCCTGGAAGCTGATTTAGGGGACTCGGGTGAGCTTTTTGGTTTGGCCCACTGGTTTAAATATAAGTCTCTGTTCCATCTGTATCCAGGTTGGCCCCTCATGCTGGGTTTGACTGGTATTCCTGCACTGATAGAGCTCCTGCTGCTGCCCTTCTTCCCTGAGAGCCCCAGGTACATGCTCATCACGAGGGGAGATGAGAAGACAGCGAGGAAAGGTGAGAATAAAACAGGAGATGAGAGACAGAGGGAGAAGCTGGTGAATAAAATCAAGCAGCAGAAAAATGCATGTTACAGTGTTCTGCATGTTTTGTCGGCCTCAGCGCTGCAGCGTCTGCGTGGCTGGGATGACGTGGATGCAGAGATGTCAGAGATGCACCTGGAGGACAAGTCGGAGAGGGCCGAGGGCCGCCTGTCTGTGCTCAGCCTGCTGTCCCAGCCCTCTCTTCGCTGGCAGCTGGTCTCCATCATCATCATGAACATGGGCCAGCAGCTGTCGGGGGTGAACGCGGTGAGATGTGCCCGTCCAGTTGTCCTTGTCCATAACCCTCTGATGGCCACACTACCTCTGTTACAGATCTAACTCCAGATGAGTGTGTTGTTTAAACAGCAACTTGTTCTGTTCCAGCAGATCAAGATCAAATGGTCTTTCAGTGTTTTGAATTCATTCATTTCCCTCATGTTTTTATCCAGTTCTCCAACTATTGGCTAATTCTTGAACTTTAATGCATTTCCCTCTCCCTCCTCAGATCTATTACTATGCAGACAGCATATATGCCACTGCAGGAGTCAAGCAGAATGACATCCAGTACGTCACCGTGGGAACAGGAGCAGTGAATGTCTTCATGACCATAGCTGCTGTAGGTACCCTGTTCATCACAACTGAAGTCTAAAGTCTGTTTTGATCACATCAGCAGGAAACAATAGGTCTTAACGTGGAATTTGTCACATCAGGTGTTCATCGTGGAGGCCTCAGGGCGACGGCTGCTCCTCCTCTGTGGGTTTGGGATCTGCTGTGGAGCCTGTGTGCTGCTCACTGTGGCTCTCAAAATCCAGGTACCACAACAGGGTCAGCCTCAGTGTGACTCATGCCTTCAACATGTCACTCTGCTGCCCTCTAGTGCTTCAGCACACAAAGAAATGATCTGTTGCATGTCACTTTCTCAACCTTGAGGTTAGGTGATTTGTTGAGACTTAAGTCAAAGGAGATTTGTGAGACAGATTTATTACGTGTTTATTTGTTTTTGATAATAGAACATTGATCTGTTGTCGAACATTGGGAATAAAGAGTGCAGACTGTAAGTCCAGGCAAGGACAGTGCTCAGTTCTCTAGCACATTGTATTCTAAATGAAACAGTGACTATGAGGTTAGAATAGTGACTTTCAGCTCTGAATTGAAGGTGTTTACATCCAAAGCAAAACTGTGGGACCTTTTTCATCCCCCAATTTCCAGGGACCAAAATGTACAGGACAAATGAAAGTCTTCAACCCACAGAACTCCAGGTCAATTCGTATTTTGGCCTTGGGGACTAATCCCAGTCAGCTGGTGGGTGGCCTGTCAAAACATCCATAAAGTTTTTTAAGTTTTTACCAGCTCTGTCTGTGTCATTCATGTAGCTGGTCCCAGTGAATTACTCCAAGGCTGAGCTTCTTTCCCAGTCCGACTTTGAAGCCAAATCCTGGTCTGGCTGGAGATAGAGAACTCTACGAGCTTCTCCTTGATGCGTAGGCAACCGGCTGCATAATGTTACCTGGCGTTAGCTAACCTGCAGTTACCGATATTATGAACAACCTCGAACGTTCCTAAAGGGCATAGAGCATTTGTCTTTGTGTGATTTCTATCCTGTGATTACATTTTGTAATTTGGGTGCGTCACAGCTCAGAAACACAGGGTATTGACTCACAGGACTCACAAGTCAAGTAAAAGCAAAGTTTACTTGGTCAGAAAACATTTGTCAAAAAACAAGACAGTCTAATAAGGCAGAAGCAAACGCGTAAAATCCAAGGCAGGCAGCACAAGAGGACGAGGAGGATGTAATAATATCAATCCACAGCGACGGTGCAATAAACAACACAGAGCAACACTGTGACTAATGCTGCATTCACAGCATATGGTAAAGATGGGAAAAATATATTGTGTAATTATAGAGTTGGTCGTATGATGATTACTTTACTGTGCAAGGATGGTGTTTGGCTGATGTGAGACATCCACATTTGTTTGGTTTTCAACTACGTCCATTTTATTAAGTGCCAAGTTTCAGAAAATTCTGAGCTCCCAGTCTTATTTATGACTTGCATGTTGACACAAATGCTTCTTACAAGTCTGAGATTTGTAATTATGATATCTCCGATATAACCTGAATGCAGCATAAGGGGTGGGTGTATACATAGAAGGAAGTTGGTGAGGGAATCTGAAGCAGGTATGTGTGGAGATCAGGTGATGGAGAAAGGCAGGAACACAATCTGAAATGATGAGCTCTGGGACTGGGCAGCTGGCAAAAGAGAGAAAAATGTGCACAAAGGGTTATGAGTTAGCTGTCGCCATGACAGAATCAACTCACCCTTTAAAACCAAAAGTCAGCGCTTTGACCTCATGGTCACTGTTTCAGTCATTTCCAGGGCAGTGAGCACAAAGCCAAAACAACAGAAACTGTGTCTCTGTCAATGCACTTCTCTGTAATGGCACACATTACACACTTAGAGCTTGGTCTGTAAAATAAAACGATGACTTGACACCTTTTACTGTCAGACATAAAACAGTCACCCACAACTGAAGTATGAGAGACACTGACCATTAGACACGACCACAAAACCAGAGCAGCCCTCCAGAAACCCTGTAATCTAACCTGGATCAAACATTTTCAGACAGGCGTCATTTTCAACAGCGGTGAAGGCACAGTTTAAAGAAAAGAGCAGAGAACAGGCACTTTAATATCCACCCAGTGAAACCTGTAACATGGACCCCCACACAGAGCAGCTAATGCCAGGATAATGATAAATGTAGCTGCTTGTTTGTGTTGACAGGAGACGGTGACGTGGATGCCATACATCAGCATCACCTGTGTCATCATCTACGTCATAGGACACGCCATAGGACCCAGTGAGTCTGACCCCGCCGGTGGTTATTTACACACACGCCGATTACAGCAGGGTCCTCCATTAGCTGAAGTGTTGTTTGGATGTGACCAGACATGTAATGATACATGATGTAAATCTGCACTTAGCTGGTTGAGACATCAGCATCCTCCGGCCTGAGGAGTGCCGGTGTGTGTTTTGGTTGCAGTTTGGTTGACCACATCTGTGCTCTGCAGGTCCCATTCCTTATGTGGTGACCACTGAGATGTTCAGGCAGTCGGCCAGGCCCGCAGCCTTCATGGTCGCGGGATCCGTCCACTGGCTCTCCAACTTCACTGTCGGCCTCGTCTTCCCCTTCCTTGAGGTCAGTTACACAATTTCTAAGAACTCTTACGTTGAGGGAGCAAAAGTTTATTATTTTAAAACGGAATTAGTTACAGATGTTTTAAGTGTAACCAGCAAGGCAGTTCACTAAATTACTCAACATCCTTATTGTACAGCGATCATTTATACGAGCTGATGGACCAGAGAGACACAGGGAATGTTTGGAAAAATAATGTTGGTTTTTCATTTACAAAAAGCAAAAAGGAATAACAAAAATACTTCAAACCATAATGCCGGGCCCATAAAAGAGGTCAACGCAACAGAACCAAACTCAAGTACTAACAGAAGTGAACTTAACAGCACAAACTGACCTTACTGACTGAGCCACAGGGGAAACTTATATACTGGCTGATCAGACGCACAAGAGAATAGACTAAAACATAACCATTTAAACAAACTACAATAACCACAAAACATGTCAGCAGAGTGCTACACCATATTAACTGGGGAAAAGTACTGAAACAAATAAACTCAATCAGAACTGTCAAAGAATTAATACCAAAAAAATTGAACTAAAAGACACCGGTCGGTTCAATGTGTGGCTGCTGGTGCGGCCATCACACCCATCATCTGCTTCTTTAATCTGACAGAACAAAAGAAAGTGAAGTCAAGTGTAAAACACATCCCCATTTATTAATGAGTTACTATTATTTATAACTGGTAACTCATTAATAAATGGTGATGTGTTTTACACTTCACAATACGGCTCAACAAATAGTAAGTAACTGAACAAATATGTCACAAAGCAGCAGCTACAAAGGCTGATGATTTTTATCTAATGTGTTATAAATGATTTATAAAGTATTCACAGCCAAATTAATAATCTAGTTATAAACCATTCATAAATCCTTAATAAGGGTATTCTTATTGTGAAGTGGCACCAAGGAAAGGTTTGCAAGCCTCACGAGCAAATATTCCTCAAAGCCTTGAAGCACAGTGAATCTTACTTAGAAACGTAGAAACCACTTCATTTTTAACCCAACAAGCAATAGTTATTTCTTTTTATCGATATTTTCAGAGTTTCGCAGAACAAAGGTTGAGATTTACTTTACAGTTTTCCAGTGTCACTGCACCCAAACAGGTGTTGTAGTTATTTAGTTTAGTTTGACACTAGGAAGTTCCCCTGTGCTTTCCTAGCAGGAATATCATCAGTCCCTGTTTACTGGGGGCAGTTTTGTCATTGTGTCTCTTCTAATGGGCTTGGTGACGTCGTTTCATGATATAAACATAAACATTATGCTTGTGTCCTGTTTACTTCCTTTCAACTCTTCATCTTCAGACTAAAAAGCAAACAAGGAGGAATGTGTCTGAGTTACAGAAACCAAAACAGAGCATTCCAATAAAAGTAGCTTGTCACTTCACCTCACCACTCCTGGTCCCATCCAACCAGCTGTTTCTGTTCAACACGTACTACATTACACAGGGAGGCAGAGACAGACAAAATCACAAAATAAAAACCTGGTCGCATAACGCAAATCTATTCAACAGCACCACAGACTGCAGCCTCCAAAATGCTCATAAAGTTGAATCAACACCTTTGTAAAACAGGTTCAGTAAAAACTCAACATTGTCATTGTTATAAAGGAGGATTTATTGCAGGCCTTTATTGTTAGACTGCATCAGTTTTAGCTTGGTGTTCCTAATTAACTGCAAAGTGAATGTATTTGCAATGTTTCATCTTGAGTACACACTGGTGACATTTCCTCTCCTCCCTCTCTCACAGAGAGGCCTCGGCCCTTACAGCTTTATCATTTTTTCCATCATCTGTCTGGTCACGCTAGTCTACATCTGGCTGGTGGTCCCAGAGACCAAGAATAAGACCTTCCTGGAGGTCTGCCAGATGTTTGCCAAAAGGAACAAAGTAGAGATTAAACTGGGAGACGGAGATCTGCCGCTGAAAGAGAGCAAAGAAAGTCTGGAGGATGCAATCAAGGTCACGGCCTTCTGAAGAGAAATGATAGCATTCAGAGGAGAGGAAGTCTTCACTCTGGGGGGGGATGGTAATAGTCTGGAAATAAATTTAGACTTTGTTTTTTTATTTTACAAAGAATCTTTATACAGTCTCCTTTTGTTTGAGCCTGCTGTAAAAAGAAAACAAAGATCTTTGTGCAGTTTAATGCACGACATGCAAGCTTCTAGAAGTGTGAATGTGTGTTTGAGTCATTAAACAAACCAACAAGTCACTTGTAAGCCTTTATTGATGATGCAAAGATATGAATACAATGCAAAGCTGGAGTTATGAAATATCATTTGTATTAAATTTTGACTTACAGGTGCCTGGAAGACATTTTATATTTCATCACATATGCCATAACCACGTTAAATCCCGACCATCAGCAGTGATATTTTGGTTTATTGTAACATTTTAAAGCTCATACAAACAGAAGCAGCTGAGCCTTTTCAGGAGCATCTGTACTGACTTTCCAGCTGCACCCCCCCATACAGGCTAAGTCCAGTGGTTCCCCAACTGAACACATTTCCCACCACAGTGCTGTTCCTCTCACATAACATCTGGTCCCGGATATCTGCTGTGGTCAGCACATAGTCCCACACGTTGACATCAGTCAACCTACCCACAAAGGCGTCTGCATTAGAGATGCCCAGTAATCCATCCTGGTCTTTGCCCAGGATGAAGACACCACCAGGGCTGATCGTGTAACCGTTTTTCAGGTAGCGCTGCTCCCCCACCATGCCGTTGATCCACAGCTCTGCGCCGCCGGTGTGGGACGACCAGGTGATGCAGTAGTTGGCCCAGTCGTGGGACTTGAAGTTGTGCGGCAGGTTGACGAACTCGTTGCCGATCCAGAGGCCCACCTCTCTCGCATCTCTGTCTTCACCGATGGAGATCATCAGCTCATTGTCGTTGCCGTTGCTGGCGTAGGATATGACGGTGTGGATGCCCTCGACCCGAGGCAGGACGTGCATGCAGACAGTGAAGGAGTTGAGGTCCATAGGATGGCTGAGGCGAGCCAAAGCGTAACTACCGGAATCTTTCTCTGGGAAGTTGAACACCAGAGGAAACAGACCGCGAGGTTCTGAAGACAGAAAAGCCAGAATCAGACTGGAGACCAAGAAACATCCATCTCCCATCCTCATAGATCCACATTAACAAACAACAGTTAAATCTCATATTTCAGTCAGAATGAAAACAAAGTGCTCACCATTTCTGGAAGGCCTTGTGCTGCGGTGTCCACCTAGAGAGAATAAAAAAGAGTAAAGAGAAATACTGGAATGTAAATACGAGAGATTTCATGTCACATTTAGCCATCTTTAGGACTACCAGCTCACGTACCTGAGTGTATGTGCTTCCCAAGAGAAGTTATCAGACCCTCGATCTTCAGGAGCCTGGATTCAATTTCATCTTGCCGACAAAATGCTAAAAAGAAAAAAAAAAAAAAAAGTGAATGAAAATGACACGGACTGGGGCATCATGTAGCGTAGTGGTCTAAGCAGGCGCCCCATGTGTAGAGGCTACAGTCCTCGCTGCAGTTGGCCCCGGTTCGAATCCCGCATCGGACGGCCTTTCGCTGCATGTCATTCCCCCTCTCTCTGCCTCCCTGTTTCCTGTCACTCTCCACTGTGCTGTCCATTAAAGGCATAAAAAGCTAAAAAAAAAAAAAAAAAAAAAAAGAATGAAAATGACACGGACTAGACTCATGTCCCACATGAATTCTGAGGAATAAAAGATAGTTCCCTTTTGTGTAATCACACTGTAACAACATGCTACATACTTCCTTTCCCAAGGCGTGGGAGGAAAGAAGACTCCACCACACGGTCGTTGAGAGGCTGAGCCATGCGGTAGTCGTTCCACAGGGTCTTGTTGTTGATGTCCATCAGAGTACTCTCCAGTTTCCTGATCTGAACACAACAGAGAGAGAGAGAGAGAGAGAGAGAGATAGAGAGAGGAAGAGAAACGTATGACACATAGCAAGACGTAATGTTCTAAATAAGCCTGTTTCTTTCAAACTGAGACAGTCTGGCTCCGAACTAAAAAGTTGAATGGTTTTACATTTTTTTATTAACCGGCATGTTTTTCTTCTGTCTGCCGTACCTGGTTATGTGAGAGAGTGATGGGCGTGTCAAACACAGTCCAGAGGATGCTCTCGTAGCAGGGCGGGGTGGTGAGGGAGCCCTGGTATCTGAAGAAGTGGTTGAGGTTCTCGGGGAGCATGGAGCGCACATCGATACTCGATATGTTCATGGACTGATCTGTCAGGGTCACATGACAGTCACATTATCTCACTCAATTCAAGGTCTAGAAGCGTCTAGAGTTTTTTGGTTCTTTTTAATGTGTGGTTTGCTGTGGGTGGACACACTGTTCCACAGATCTGCAGATACCATAATGCTCACAGGATTTGCAGCAAAATGCCAAAAAAATACTGGGTTGGACGAAAACTGCTAGCAAATAAACATAGATGTAAACAGTTTAGGTTTGAAAATGTTAAAAAAAAAAAATAGTCTTGAAGTCTATTTGTTAGATCTGAAGGATACACACGGTGAGTGTGTATAAACACGACTTTTGTTTGCTTACAAGAAAACTCCATGGGGGGCTTTAAATTCCCGTGTGGTATCGCAGTTACTCACCTGTGTATTTGATTTTGTCCAGGTTGGATATGAAATCACTGTAGTAAGTGTTCTCAAAATGCCCATCCTGGAGAAGAAAAACCAAAGTGTCAAACTTAAAGCTTAAAGGTTCTTTCAAAACAGAACAATTTCACTTGATTCGTTAACTCTAATGCTCGATTTATAACCCTAAATAATAAAGTTAGTGAACCAGAGTCAGTTTGTAAACTGTGAAAGATGTTTACAATGGAGAGGTTGGGCAATCATCTTAATGTTCACCTTTATTATTTCCAATAACTTATATCCTATGCTGTCCTGTGCTTCCTGTCCTATTATTTAGCAGTGTTACAACATTTCCAGATATTGGCAACCAACCTCAATCTGATCATTAACGAAGGAAGGGATGGCCACAACATCCACCCAAAGACCCAGTATAGACCCAAGTATAATAAGAATTTTCCTGTAAAGTTCCTCGTCAATGATCCTGAATCATTTGTCATTAAATGGGTTTGTCCAAATAGCACTAACTAATCTCTGCAGCGATGACCTCCCACCGCTGAGTGCTGATCCAGAGCATTGGTCTGGAAACAAGCACTCCTTCAATATGTCAGCTCGTAGCTGGACACTCAATAGAGCCTTTACCCAGCAGGATGACCAAAACAAAACTTCACACACTTCAAAGGACTCTGAGTTTGGCAAATGATCATTTTTCATTCCGCAGACTTTTTTCATTTCCCAAAGTTGCTATAGAAGATCTGACGGTCATCCATATGAAATAGCGTTGGCATTGTGTGGATGTTGAACAAGTTGGTGTTCAGACAAAGAAGAACATTGAGGAAGGGGAAGAAAAGTATTTGTGGCTTACGTACATCATAGAAAAAGGCGAGCACTGCCAGCCCGTCTGGCTTATCTCTGGCTTCAGTAAAGCTCTTGTACTTGTCAGAATTGTAATGGACGACATGGAGCTGGAAGACAATGCAGAACAGATTAGATACCAAAACATGCCCAATGACCCGCTAACCAAACGCAAAGCTCTTTACTAAGGAGCAACAATATACAAATGTTGACTAACTTTAACATTAAGTCAAATCTTAAGTTATAGAACATGCAAACTAAGACTGCTTGATGGGCAGCAAAGAGACACATTAGCAGGAAACTATTTGGTAGAAAAACCAAATCCTCCGTCTAATAAACCTGCAAGTAGGCGGCCGAGAGGAGAAGGATTATTTCCAAATGAAAAGATGTATAAAAGGTCCGTTTCCTTAATAATAAAAGTCTATTCATACTTTGACGATCTGTTATCATACTTCATTGCTCTACACTGTGGGAACGAACCGAAGTAAAATACTTTCTGTTCATATGTGGTTTTCTCACATAGTTGTAACTCATGTTCACTTTCGCATTCAAAAGCTAGACAGGTCTGTATGTGCAAGCTGACATCTGTCTGCTTGAGTACAGACTTGAACGTAAGAAGGGTGTTTGCACTGTGCATGCAGTGGTGCACCAGCTTGTGTTGTGCAGCTGGTTTCTTTGTTCATCTTTTTTAAAGCCAACCTCTGCCATGTAACGGATGCCGTCTATGGTGTGCTCTGCTCCGCTGGCCTCCAGGTCCCAGCCGCCCCAGTGCAGGTGCATCTGGACAGCTGTGTATTCTCCCGGGAGGCCTTTGGTGATCTTCATAGTGGGAGGCAGGTCGATTTGAACTGATGGAAACATTGAGTGTTTTATCAGAGAAAACATAAATGAGGCACCACACAAATCACAGATAGATAGAATTGAAATAAATAGAATTGTTTTTTTTATTTTTTTTATGTTACCATCTTCCGGGCAGCCATTGGTTTAGCATGCAACAATGATGAAAGATATACAGATGTGATTAGAGACTTTTAAGAATGTACTAATTCTACCATATAGAAAAGTGTGGCTGCCTGAGGAGCAGCAGAAAGTGAAATTCTGCACACACACACTGAAAACTAGTGAGCAGTCACTCTAAGTCTGATTTGTAGTTCAGTCTGGTTCTTTGACGCAAAGTAAATATTGAAGTCGGTACATTCATACATTTTCATACTGCTGGCTTCTCTTACCTGAGTGCCCGTTGTTGGACATGAGAAAGTTCCCTTTCTGAGCATCATATCCGCTGAGCTCCAGCTGTAACATGTCTGGGTTGTGTCTCACGCTGCGCCGCTGGATATCAATCGGGGACTGCTTCTTGCCGCCACATGAAGGGTACTTGGTTGGCCAGTGCATCTGGTCCAAAGCTCCCTCTGTGCCAAGAAAATAAACTGTAATTATCGCACTGTAAAAATCACCCACTTAGTAACGATGGCACTGGGCTGCGATAAAGTGATGCTATACAGACCATTGCTGCTGTTTACATTAGCCCTTGTTTAAGGAGGATTAAAACACAGGTTGCTGGCTATAGCTGGCACGCACAGGACTTGTTCCGCTGGATATTGTTGAAACTGATGCGTATTTTCCTACATTATTCACTTCCAAGTTATTTACTGGCTGCGCGCGCTGTAAACACTATATAATTTGCTTCCATGCCAGGTATTTGGCATCCAGAAGACCCAGTGGCCAAATGGCTGTGATAGTCTAAAAATAATCTTTACACGACTTGAAGAAACGCTTCTTTTTCTTCTCATAAACCAAAAAAAAAATGAGCACTGGGTCGTAACGCAAGTTTTACGCATCCAGCACCTTTAAATTGAACCCAGTTCAGTCACGTTTAATGTTTCTTCAGTTAAAGGAAAATGAAAACATAGGATGTTGAGAGATGAAATAACCTACCTGTATATGTCCAGTGTATCCCATCATGAGGAATCCCAGCAGTGACAACACAGACCAAAACAGCGGAGACAAACACAGGGAAAAGCTCCATCGCTGCGCCTCTGCTCCGTCACACAGGACACTGACACCTCTCAGAGGGTTTTCTCTCTAGATTTAAACTGCGAGTGAGAGGAGGCGTTGAAACCTCTGCTGAAAACGCCCAGAGCTCTTCACAGCGGCCCCAAAGTGTCAGCTAAACAGTTCTCACTGACTATCTGACGGTCTAATCTGAGATGTGTTTTTTACATAGAGCTTGGGTTTAAAATTGATCTCAGTGTGAACAACTACAACAAAAAAACGCATCATTGTCTGTATGCTGTTGGGTTCTCATTGCCAAATGAATGCTGCAGGTAATCATGTCAGGTAAATACCCAAAAACAAATCATTTATTTTCTCCTGGAGGACAAAAGTTGCTGTGTGTCATATTTGACCTTGGAATACATTGAAGGGCATTACTGCATGTATGTAGACAAGGATATAAGCACCGTCTATCTTGCTGGCTTCCTGTAACAGCATCACAGTTAGCCTATCCATCTGTTCTTACATTTTAGCACTTTCTTTCAACATCAGAAACAATTGTTGATAAACTTGTTATTGGGAAGTTTAACAGGAAACTATGGCACACCCTCACTCTTTGCTGGTGAAACTTTGAGTCATTCTGAGGAAATTCAGATAGCTGCTGATAAAAACATATCCGTGAGTTGAAAACATGAGAGCCAGGGGTAAATAATAGGATATTCTGAGTTGTATCACCTGTTGATGCACACCAGTTGCAACATGTCCAACGTCTCAGCTTTGAATGCCAGAGCTGTCAAACTCAGGGGTGTGTGAGTGTGTGATTGCCCAGTTTGCCTTGGAGGAACACATGTCATTACAAAGACATTTACAAACAAGGGAGAGTGAAAAGATTTTTGCCGGTCTTCAGGGGGGCTATATTATAATTAGGGCAAAATCACAGTCCGGATTTTAAAGAAACATTTTGGGAAATACATTTATTTGCTCTCTCTAGCCGAGAGTTAGATCAGGAGAGGGATTCCAGTCTCATATTAATCTCATAGACATTAACAAACGTCCTTCAGGCAGAGCTTTAATCCAGTGTTAGATATGTAATTAGTTTTATCTTTGAGATGGTCAAGGATTTGAATTTGGTTTGTGCACTATTGTTGAAATCTAAAGTGTCTAAAGTGGGTTACGTTTCGGAATGAATTTAGTCAGAGACAGCAGGCTATTACAAATCTTTGTGTGTGTTTGTGCCTGTTTGTGTGTGTGTGCAAAGACCTGAATAAATTACAAAGTGATCAAAGGACTCACTTTGATTTAAGACTCTCATTGTTCCTTCCTCTCTGAACTGGAGTTTACAGCCTTTCTACGACCTGCACTTGATGGATACCAGTTGTTTTTGTGTTTGGTTAACAACGCCTAAAGGCTGATAGAAACTGTGTCAAACAAATCCAGGTGGGGAAAACTGAGATGAGATCTATGTCTGAAGTGACGGAACAGCGTTTTCTACACGCACAAAATCTGAGATCATTAAGGGGCCAACAGGTTTGATTCCCCTGGCGATTAACTTGCATACACTGGCACTTAGAACTTAAGCGAAGCTGTCTTCTTCTTTAGTAAATCACCAGGTTTATCTGTGCCTTGAGGACAATCATAGTTTTTAAAGTCTTAGGAACTTTAACGATGTAATCGTACCAGCCAGGCCTAGTAATTTAAAGGTCACATATGGTGAGGCTGACATATATGATTCAGCTGCAGATTGTATGTACAGTGTCCTGCATCAGTAAAGAGGAAACAAAAGAGCACAATAAAGAAAAACAACAGCTAGATCTTGTCATTATAAAGATAATAAAATTAAATTCATCTTATGTACAACTGCTCAAATATAGGATAATATTAATAACAGGTGCCCGCCCAAGTTCAGTATGGACACAATAACGGCGGGAATTTGACCTTTACAGTGGCTTCTTGCATTTTTAAGAGCCAGATGACAATTTATTACACTGAAGGTCCAAGTGGGTCATCAAGATAAAAGCCCAACCTACTGGTTAATAAGCTAGTTTTGATGATGTGTGATGGCAATGCGGTTAACAGGCCGATTCAAACCGTATAACTGCTAGCACCTTGACTTTTCAGCCAGTAGCTTCCACCAGCCATGAGGATAAGTTATTGCTGCCCAACTACAGCTTGATCTTCCCAGCAGGGATTGGAGGGGACTGTTGGATATAATAATAAAATCTGAGAAAACAAAAAACTGAAAAATCAACAAAAACAACAATCTCCTTTTTGTATTGTCACTCTTTCAACATCATATTTGTTATACAGCATTGCAGGAGTCGGATACAGAATTCTATTATACACGGGCAAAATCCATCGAATAACATTGAACAAAAAAATGTCAGGGGAGGCCTTAGCAGGAAATCAGCTTTAAATCATTAACGATGTGTCCAATCATCAGAAATATTTTTATTGGAATACTCCAAATAAAGAATTCTGAGCCGACCCATACGGGGCGCTACAAATACCAAAGACATGTATGTCATAACGTGGTCTAGGGGAAAGTATTAACCAAAATCTCAAGTGCCATATTGATTGATGAATGGTCTATTCAAATCTAACACCACTCTCCTGTGTGATATTTTTGAGCTTTGTTGACCCATCCATCCACCCCAACCTCCTGCTAATGTGGACTTTGTTGCTCAACAACAAAACGTAACCATGGGTCATAATAAGTTGCTGCTCAGACGACCTATGGGCTCGTTTTTAACAGGAGGACAGTGTTCAAGCGGATGCCTTATATGGATACCAAATAACATTATATTGTATCGCCTGCATTTTTTTTTTCTAAATTTATCTGCGAAAACCACTGTACAAAGCAGAAAATGTGTAATCAAAATTACACTGCATCAAAGATGACACAAGAAGTTTCTTAACATAAAGTTGAAAAACATGAACTGCAAAACAGGAACTTGAGTTTGTTGGGTGAATAATTTTCTTTTCTGCACACATTGCAATGATGAAACAAAAATGTGATTGCTCTCATCTCTTCTTTGAACAGAGCTGAGGTGACCTTGCTCGACTTTGTAAAGCCTCAAACCCACAAATTGCAACTTGGATTTTGTGACTATAGTCTATTTTATATTAAGGTGGTAATAGGATTAAACATGAATGGACTGACAGAGCTGAAGGACTTGTTAATCTTTTAAATTACTTTTGGTATGTGCATGCATGTCAGTGTAACTTCTTACTCTCCACCAGCACCAAAAAAAGTCCTGAAGTGAGCAGGATACAAAAACCATTATTTATTTCTGTGTGACAGTCAAATGGTTTTAATGGTGCAGTTGAATTGTTTGTAATTAGTAACTGATTAACATTGTCAATTTTCTTCTATCTGCAATTATAATAAAAAGTTTCCCTCTAAATATTACCACACAAATTATGCAAACTCAGATAATTGGGGAAGTTGTGTTACTTGGAACCATATGTTAAAAGAATTGTTATCTGTTTGTTCACAGTGACCCAAGCTATTTTGTAGGTATGCATGAAAACATACTGGTTGTTGGATTAGCCCTCTGGATCAGTAAATACAACTGTATAGAAAGAATCAATGGATTTTAAATCTTTATTTACCTTTTTAACCAGGGTCCACTGAGCATGAAGGATCTTTCCAGGAACGCCCTGCTCGCACAGTTGCGCACGTTCACACCTGGAAGCTGCCCAGTGAAACCACAGTCTGAGTCACTGAGCAGCTGCACTGGAGCAAAATGGTCATGCTGTTGGACTTACTGTATGAAAAGGCGTCTCTAAAGAATTAAGGCAATTAAGAACTAAGCAATGAAAATTCTGATTAATTGAACTGAAGATTTTTAGTGTCATGGGGTAACAAGGGTGGAGGGCTCATGTTTAGCCAATTCTTCAAAAAATTTGCAGCAGGGGGAGGCCAGTAAATCAGGAAACCAGCTCTCACACCTCCTCCACCCAGTTTGCCTCATATTGTAATGTAATGTTGTGGCCGGCGCTTTGCTCATGGGAAAATATTTTACATTGGCTGACAGCAACATGTTACAGATCACCAACCCTTTTATCGTGCTTCCTTACATCCTGCTGCAGCCTTCTCCAACAGATTAGCAGACTGCCTCCAACCATTTCACAGGTAGATGGCAGGGGAGGGGGCAGAGAGAGCCTCTCACACAGCTGGGAGACACTCCACCAGCTGACAGACTGGAGGATAATTCAGTAAGTGTGTGACTTAGGGAAAGTAAGTTCAACATTTTGGGAAATACACTTACACACTTGGGAAATACTCGTCTTGGGAAATACGCTTGGCTCTTAGGTGTTACCAGGCAACCAGGCAAGGTACTGGAGGAAATTACTGCCTCTGATCAAGAAATAGTGCGTCACAAAACCACCCATTAAAAAGTGAATTGTTGTCTTTGCACTGTAGGCGGATTACACAAACAAGATATAGTGGGTTCATTAGTGAGTTTTCCTCCACACACAGCCAGGCTAGCTTCTGTTTCCCTTCTGTTCCCAGTCTTTGTGGGAAGCTAAGCTAACTGGCTGCCAGCTTCATATTTACCTAACAGATATGTGAGTGTTACCAATCTTCTCCTCTAACACAAGGAAGTGAACACATTCCCCAAAATGTCATGTCCTTTAAAATTGAGTTAAAAGACCTAAAATAAAGTAGTGACCAAAGTTAAATAAAACAATAACTGTCAGTAATATATCAGTAATACATCAACATTTCATAAGGGTTTATAAGTTCTAACAAATGGCTTTATTAATGGCAAATAAAACATTTACAAATGCTTTATAGATATATATCAGTTACAAGCCATCCAAAAGAACAACTTTTGGGTCACATGACCATAAAAAAAATCCTCTTTGCTGTTGACGTTGCCCAGATTTGTAGCCATGTGGCAATGTTGGACTGTCCGTTGGTCCAGACTGAAATATCTCACCAGCTATTGGATTGATTCCCATGAAATCTTGTACAGACATCCATGGAATTAGGTGATTGCTTGGTTTTTCCTATAGCGCCACCATGAGGTTGATTTGTGGCTTGTTGGATGGATTGGTTTGAAATTTTGTGAGAGATATTCAAGGTCCCTAGAGGAGAAATTCTAACTGCACTTTGTGCTTAGTGTTAATTAGCAAATTTTATAATGTGTGTGTTAGCATTTAGCTCAAATTTGCTTTTTTCCAGAAGGTCAGAGGTCAAATGGTCCAGCAGAGGAGTCTTGCTCATAAATTAAAGAGCTAAAATGAGATCGTAAGTGTCCTGCTGCTGGGCCTAAACACTAGCCAGGGGTATTTTCCACAACATGACAAACATAAATGTTGTTCTTATGAATGGCTTATACTACTTGAATTATTCATTAACCCTGATGACCATTATTAATGATCAACCACTAACCTTCTCCAGGACGAGCGCTTGAAGACTGAGCACCTTCTCTTATTTCTCAGTACAGCCGCTTTCAAATAAATGTAGGTACTCATAGCGTATTGGTTGTAAAGGCTTCAAACAGGCCTGCTTCCTGCTCAAAGAAGCCGTGATGGGAGGCAAAAATGTGCAGCTATGTGAGGTTCAGTTTGTGGTCAAGTTCATTGGAAAGCTTGTGAATAAGAGCTTAGATTTCTGCCAGTGCCTCCAAAATCCACTGCCCATAAATGGGCTGTACAGAGAGCAGCAGGTATCAGGGGGTGAATTTGCTGACAAATAGTGCATGTCATGGTTTACTGGGATATTTGAAGAGAACAGAGCCGTAATTAATCTTATGAGTAACACATATGCTTTTATGACAAGTCAAAATGTCTACTATTTAAAAAGGTCTCTGCTAAAAAGACAAAAAAAGATCTTTAACTACCTACCAATTAATAATTTATTTGTTACTATACCTGTAATTGATATTCCAGGCTGACCAACAGTGACAAAACTCGTATTTTATGAACACATTTGTCAAGGCCACTTTATTCCTTAATCTTTTAGCAGAAAGTAACACATTTACTTCAGTGCTGCACTTAGATACAATTTGAATTTTTCTACTTTACTTTCCATTTCATTTTATGTTACTTTATACTTCAACTCCACAATGTTTCAGAGTGATATATTGTACGTTTTACTGCATTACATTTTATTTATCTAACAGCTGGAGATTAGACAGCAGATTAGATGTTTATATACAAAACATAATCAGTTCACAAAATATGATGTATTAAACAACAGTACATGAAGTAAAATAGCTCCCTTTCAACCAACTAAATATCAAAATACTGCTAACATATCAATGAATCACTAATAATGACCCAGTACAGTTAAGTACAATTTGTTGCTCATACTTCTGTACTTGTACTTAAGTAAGATTTTGAATGCAGGACAGTTACTGGTAAATGAAAATTTATAGTCTCTTATTGCTACTTTTACTGTAGTCAGTGTTTTGTTTGAGTGTTTGTCCTTCAATCATAGTTTCTTAACAAATCCTCTGAGCACAGAATGGACTACATGAAGTTTATGTTTTGCTGTCTTCATTCTTTGAACGTTCATCCATTGCTGACACTATATCTGTGCTTTAATCATAGACTGTATGGCTCATTCAGGAGATACATTTACACATCAGTTGAAGATTACAGGTTTAATCATGTGAGGACCCACTGCAAAAATATGGAGGGTGTTTTTGGGTTTAGGCTGTGACTGAGAATCTGGGGTCCTCTTGAATAATGTGGAGTCAATAAACTCCTCTATCCTTGTGTTGATAATGGACTCTATCCTTACTTGGAAATGTCAGCTGGAGGCACTTGTTGTTGTGTCATTTTTAGTGAGGGCATCCGGCCAGGAGATGGCGCAGTTGGATGTAACACTGACAGAGTCTCAAGGTCACTGCAGCAAGGTTTCATCACCCTTAAGCTCCAGCAGCTCTGATTTGCCATGGATGCTGCACTGTACTGCGCAGCTGCATGAAACCCATGTCCTGTAGTAATGAGATGTCAGACGTCTGTGGGAAACACACTATTCACTCATGATCTGATTCATCAAAGTCTCTAAATGAATTACTGGTGCAGTCCCTGTATTTAAAACATAACTGTTGCACGTACTCATGCAAATCCAAGTAGTCTGACAATCTCTCATTCTGAATGGAAAAAAATACTGGGCCTACAATTCACTGTCTCAGGTTTAACTATCTTCTACCCATGAGTACAGGTTAAAGTTAACCCAGTATTGTATTGGTGCTGGGTACCAGTGATTTTTACTGTGTAGATATTATGTGGGAATAATAAAACACTTCCAAACATCATGTATGAATTCTATGACACAAACAAAGGCATGCAGGGAAATAATGTGTTGATAATAATGCAAAACAAAAGATGTCCTGATTTAGACTAAAACTGGGGAACATTTGGATGAAAAGTGAAAGTTTTTAGATGTCTAGGTTAGGCCTACATATAACCATTGTTTCAACAGCATTTAGATGACTGTTTATACTGTGAAAAAAGGTAATGTAAGAAGGCTAAAACTAGCCTACAGTAAAAGTACCACTGTATAAATATACTCCAAGTAAAAGGCAACAAAATGAACTTAAAGTATCAAAAGTCAAAGTACACATCCTGCAGGTATCATTATTATTGATGTATTAATATGTAAGCTGTACTTTATTGTTGTAGTTGGTGGAAGTGGGGCTCTCGACATCTTATAGCCTAAAACCATTACATCAGTGCTGTGCTTACTGTGGATTAGATCTAATAAGAAAATCAGACACGTCTCCAGTGGCACAAATTTAGTAAAATTCAGATGGGAAAAGAAAAGTCAGTGCCAGAAAACGTGACCAACAGTGACATGTGACCAAGCACGAACCACCGCATCGAAGATCCTGCCTGCCTCTCTGCACGTACTCATCTCTGCGTCATATTTCCGCATACTGCCTTTGTCATCCTCACACCACCAAAAAAATACATTTCCCATAATCCACCGTAAATAAAAGCAGAACACCATTGTACTCTGCACATTTATATACTGCGTTTAATACAAGTGATGCTCCTGCTCGGATACTAAATTCGCATCCTCATCGTCCTAACTCGAGGTGTGTGACTCCTCGCGACGGCGAACGTGCATCCCTCCTCGCACTCGTCTGCTCCGTGAATCAGCCCCAGCCAATGACATTGCTCCATTGCCCCGGTCCTTCCTGATTACGTTCACTTATCATCGACACCGGGGCGTCACGAGCGCCTTCTCTGCCTGCCCGCACGAGAGAGACACAGCACCGTCCTTGCACACAGTTAGGCCGGAAAGGTAACTTTAACTCCCTTTTTCTGCTTTTTATCTCCAGATTCTGGATAGGACAAGAACTGTTAAGGTTTATAGAGCCAATTTTAAGACAGTCTGTATTCATATTAACAATTTATCATCTTTTAGAAAATATTTACATGGGGTTTTTCATGCTCGACGACAACGTCAAAGTCTTGTCCTTGTGTTAGCTGGTGATACTTTGTTTCAGATTTTTATACGCGTGAGTTAAATCCTCAGTTGATGGCTGTATAATTTACAGGATGGAGTAGTTTGTAGCCCACCCGTCTATTTTTAAACCAGGCCGTCAGCTGGCGAGATGTCTCTCCATTTAGAGCTGCAGTGTGTGGGGAAAAAGGGCGTCAAGTTGCAACTCCAACTTCCAGCAGACAGTCTTTTCCATTTGTTAAAGGACCGTTTTAAGACTTAAAGGATGTGATGAGTTGTCAGACGCTGTCACAGGCTTACACATGCAAGGGTCAGGCTGTGACGGAGCTACCAGTTGCTTGCAGCAGACATGGGGGTGTGTCCAGCGAATAAAGGAAAAGTACTGCATGTAGTGATATTACACGAGCTTCAGTGTTCAGTGGTGGTTCGTCATCTCTTTTTAACAGACCTCCAGAGGATGTATGTGGGTTTAACTCAGTCACTCAGAAGTTTATTACTGTAGTTTTAAATGTATTATTGTTATTATACATAATTATGAATCTAATTGTTAATACAAAGTAAATGCTTTTATACTGTTATGCAGGCCAAGAAGGGATTAATCCCAATTTACATGCACATAAAACATATCAGGTATCAATCCTTTATTATTTATTTATCTGTGGCTGCCATTTTGTGCTGCCAGGTTTCCTCCTTGCTTTCCAATGGTTACATTAATCTGGCAGCAAAAATATGTGTGTGAGACATCCACAACAGAAATATAGTGTGTATGCCAGGGCTGCAATAAATTATTTTCATTACTGATTATCCTGTGGATTACTTTCACCATGACTCAATTAATAGTTTTTACTATAAATGTCAGAAAATAGTGAAAATACATATTAAAGTTCTCCTAAAATCTTCATCAGACATTTCTATATCTATAGGTATTACTGAATTATCGAAACAGTTGCCTGTTAATGGGTAAATTAACTAATCTATATATCTATTTGGGTTCAGTAGAAGTGGTTATCATTTTAAATTTGCGGTTCCAATACCAAAGTGGTACCTTTCTTTTGAGAAATATTAACATGGTTTTCTATAAAAATCTATTTTCATTCCATTTCCTTTTTAACTAAAGAGGCTAAAATTCTTAAATGCTGTATAAACCATACAAAATATGATAAAACTGACAGTTTGTTTATACCAACCAACAGAAAAGTATTATGGTCCGATACACAGCCCCAGTAAAATATTTCCATTTAGCTAAAGAACAGAGGCAAACTCACTAAAACACAAATACATGTTTTAGTGATTTTGCCTCTTGGGTGTAGCCATGGGCAAGTTTCCACACAGACTTTTAAGGACAAAGAATTTTCCATTAGTTCTAATGTAGTTACACTCTAGCTTAACTTTGGAGACTGTACTCAAGGTCACTCATGCATTTAGAGTGGGTAGATGAGTGTGTTAGTCCATGGACTCAGGGCAAGTTGGATAAAACAAATGAAAATCAATAGCACAGTGGGCATCATGGTCAGACTGTCTAGCTTAAAACCTTCTCTGACCTCCACTACTGGAATTTGGAGAGATAACGAAGGGTTCATGAGATTAGACCACTTCCGAATCCTGCAACACACAAGAGTGCAGTGATAGTTGGACAAAAAGAGGTCAAACATGCATTGTGACAAGCCGTTCATTTATCATTTCTTAGGGTGTCTTTTCACTATTGTTATCAAGAGTTCTTGCTTAACTGTTTGACAGTAGTGCTCTCAACTCTGTTTTGCAAGCATTTTGCAATGCTGTTTTGTAATCTGATAAATTAAGTAAACTGAAGGGACATGCACAGATTTTTTTTTGCTGCATAAGCCACGCCTTTCTGTGACTTATATCTCTGCAATCCTGGCCACCCCACATCACTTGGTTCAGGTGGTGTGCGCGACCAATACATATATATCTTCAATTAGAGAATGCATGAGATGGTTTATTGCTCTGTCTCCAAACTCCAGCCATAAATTAGATTACGTTTTGTTCCAACTTTGTCATTGAGCATTTCAATTTTTGCCCAGTCACTGTTTTGGCTCAAAGCTTTAATTCAGTAAGTAACAGTGCAGTGACAGTGTCTGTCTGCTTGGCTTGTGGAACAACACTATACCGATGTCTTTTTCCTGTCGTTTCATCTGCAGATCCAGAACCATGTCCATCCTGAAGATCCACGCCCGTGAGATTTTTGACTCCCGTGGCAACCCCACTGTGGAGGTTGATCTCTACACCAAGAAAGGTACTGTATGGCTAATATATATGTTTTTATGTTCTGTTTAAGTTTAGGAATTTTGGTCGAGGATGGAACAACTAGCTAGCCAACTACAGAACACCTTTGTTACAAATCACACTTTACTGTATGTTTTACAGGTAATTCAAAGTCATCCATAACTTGGCATAAAAGGATAAAACTTGCAATTACTGCTCAGTATATGTAATGCTGCTTTAAGAACATATTTGTTTCATAAGTTATTATCTTTTACGTTTCTTACCAAATAACATAGCTGGTGAAAACCAGTTAAATAGTAGATTATGATGGTTAAGCCAGTGTGGCTGCTCTGTTGTGAACTTCAGGCCCAGTGGATCAGATCAGATGGTTAATGTGTGAAAATAGCTCCTGTAATATCACACTGCCTCTCCAGCATTCTGTTACTGTAATGGCTCTTGTTCAGGAGCACTAATAGCTCATACAGTAGGTACCGCTAGCAAACCAGTGAGATTGAGATGAGATATTGCATGCAAGGTAGAGATGACACATACATTTAATCTACAGTATCCTTCCCTCACCTAACTGTAAACTAGATTACATGCTGAAGCTGCAGGTCATAAAGCATCTGAACGCTGCACTGTTTAGCACGTAATAGCTTTGAGAAAGTATAGTTGAGATCGGCTTATTCAATTAACTAATGGCTGGACTGAAAGTTTTTTGCCAAGCTGCTCTGTTCTGAGAGCTAAAACAAAGGAACAGCTCAACCCAATGAAATGTTCTGAGAATGTTAATGAAGCAACCTGAATGACCATTGACATGGAAGCGAGTGGGACAGGCTAGACTGCCTTTAACACACTGGTTGGAAATTGACTGCTCTGTTCTACAGCCCTGGTTTGGGAGGGTTGCTAAGTGCTCCAGTTTACTGTAAATAGCACCTTCATTCCTTTTTTGGACAAGATTCCCTTTTAAGTCCACCAGGAATGTTTTGGCATCATTAACAGCACAGACCAAAGCGAGTGCGGCACACAGAGCGCGTCTGTCATAGTAACTGTAATGTGTTTAGCTGTGTTATGTAACCAGCTTGCCTCGCGATCATGGGCATACTAGAAAACCTCCTTTGCTCGTTGTAAGAATGATGTCATTTCAGTAGGTCTATTAATCTAGAGAGACATTTATATTCACTCTTATTGTAACATCCTCTGCATAGTGGGGTTATTGGCACAAAATAGAAATTTATTTTACTGTATATTTGTGGATTCAATCTCAGTAAATTCATACTACTGATGACTCTTCTGATTATATTTATCCAGGTAAAATATAAAGCAGATATAATGTGATAGCTCTACATCTCAGTTTATAGCCTGATGGGCTGATACCAGCATCCCCCTGCTGCACTTCTTGATGCAGATGATGTGTTAAGCCTGAGCTCACGACCGAGACAGCAGCTCTGTCCTCCTGTCCTTAATCCCTCCAGACTCGCACCATCCCTGCCGGTCCACTGAGCAAAGTGAATAGATTTTTGCTCATCCCAAATTTTTCTTTGCTTGGGTGAATCCAAAATGGAGGTCCTCTTATGAATGGGCGGGGCTTGGCATCCTTCCACAGTTGCACTGCACATGCGCAGTTGGCAGCCTGTCTTCCCCTGTTACATCACAGCCTTCTGCAGCACCGCCAGGACAACTTCCTCCTCACATGCTTCATTTCTCCGCCGAACAGAGAAACAATCGACAACATTACAGAGGCAGGGGAAGACTTAGAACCCAGACTGAATTTTACTTGTTGGCGCTCCTTTGAATACCAAGCATCCCCTCCTACACTCAAGTCCTGACAAACATGTTCTTGTCCTCAGAATCTGTGCTGTATAAATGGCACATCGTAAAAAGTCACACACAAAAGTCAGAGAGTTGGTTGTCATGATAAAGCTTTATATAGTAAAATTGGATTGGAACATTCATCATACTGCAGTCAGTCCTTTGCTGTCTTTCTTGGACATGACACAGCACTTTAGGAAATGACGATTGCGAAACGTCCTCTGTGTCTCCAAGGTCTTTTCAGAGCTGCAGTACCCAGTGGTGCTTCCACAGGCATCTATGAGGCTCTGGAGCTCCGCGACAATGACAAAACACGCTACATGGGCAAAGGTAAGGCATCTTCCTCGATCCCCCATTTAAACTATCTGGTTACTTCTGTTCTGCTCATCTCTTTAATGTCTTTTCCTCACTATTATACTTTCTGTTGTCTGTCCTCATCTCGCACTTCTTCATTTCTGGTTCCTCCATTTCTCCTCCTTCTGTTAGGAGTCAAAAGAGCAGTTAAATATATAAATGAATTCTTGGCTCCTGCATTGTGTAACCAGGTAAATAACGTGTGGAATAACAGGATGACTCTTTTACTTATTGCTGTGCACAGCAGCATGGGTTTGCCTTTGGAAACTAACCATTGCAGGCATTAACAGATGTTCACAGATCAAAAAAGAAAAAACTAATAAAGAGCACAATCATAGATTATACCAGATAACTTATCACAGTCCTCATCATGATTGCAAAATAATATTTTATCTTTCAAAATGACAAAGTCATAAGATTGGAGGGGGTGCGCTGTGGTCATCTGTCTCGCCTGCGCTGCATGGTCGTCTTCTGTCTGGGTCAGTCATGGTCTGCTTGTCCCTTGCAGGTGTCTCAAAAGCTGTTGAGCATATCAATAAAACAATTGCACCTGCACTGGTTAGCAAGGTAGGACCATTTATTGTTTGACTAATATTACAGTTAAATGTTTAATTTCAGTAGAATTCATGTAAAAATATTAGTAACATTGGCAGCAGTACAGAAAGTCTCCAAATGACTAACTTTTTAAGAACAAGTGGTAAGAAACTGCATAGAAGTGACATGTTGAGCAGCTGTTTGTTGTTCCTTTGTCTGAGTATTTTACATCAACCTCATTTTTAAGTCTTTGCATTTATTAACGTGATACACCTAAAGTATCTAAAAACCATTGCATTAGCAGAACTTCAGTGGTATAGTTCTGAGATGCTGTGATTACTCTAACGTTATTGGAGTGTGTTCTTCTGAACTAATGAGTTAAGATTAAACCTAATTAGTCTTTTAACTCTAAATGTATAGTATAACATATGATATTATGTCTAATCCAGGATGTGAGTGTTACGGAGCAGGAGAAGATTGACAAGCTGATGCTGGACATGGATGGCACAGAAAACAAGTGTAAGATACTACTTTATGTTCTGTAACTCTCTTGGCAATATCAGTGCAGATGTTTGTGATCCAAGATTTATAAAATTCAGTTTACTGACAACATGAGTCAGTATGTTGCAAGTACAGTGAACAGAACTGTTTTATGGCAGTATTTTCCAAGTATCTCCAGAAAATGCACCATATCTTGATATATGTTGATATTGCAATATTAAATAACAAATTGAAATCTATCCATATGTTTATCCTCTGCCATTATATTGTGAAATCTATCCAATAAAAATGTGTCCACAGTATGTACAGTACACTTTCTGTTAATAATCCCACAATGACACAACTCTACATCAAGTGTTGTTATCAAATGACAATGATCAATAAGTGTCATTAATGCCGGTTCACTGCTCACTCCAGAGTAAACCAGGGAGTGTCTGTTATACAGCAGGCAGTGAATGAATGAAGAGAGGGAGAGATTTTGGACACTGAGTTGTATTTTCAACATTCATGGGAGTTAATAAAGATGTTATTTTGAAATAATGACATCAGGAACTATTATTACAAATACACACAAAAACATCAACAAGTGCTCATACATTGTGTTTTTTTTTTTTTGCACAGGAAATATTATACAATGAACAATATAGACATCTAGGACAATAATATTTCATAAATATAGTCTTGAAAGTACAACAGACAATGTATTGAAATATTTGTGTCTGTCCTCCCTTAGCTAAGTTTGGTGCTAATGCCATCCTGGGCGTCTCCCTGGCTGTGTGCAAGGCTGGTGCAGCAGAGAAGGGTGTCCCCCTCTACCGCCACATTGCTGACCTGGCTGGCAACCCTGAAGTCATCCTCCCAGTCCCTGTGAGCATGTAGCACAGGCTTTTTACAGGCTCTTAATGCTAATAGGCCTAACAGACATGTACCATTAACGTTTGATAATTATATCCAGTTGTGATTCCATTAAGCTGAAAGTGGATCCTCTCCATTTCTCTTCAGGCTTTCAACGTCATCAATGGTGGCTCTCATGCAGGCAACAAGCTGGCCATGCAGGAGTTCATGATCCTGCCTGTGGGAGCAAGCAGCTTCAAGGAAGCCATGCGTATTGGTGCTGAGGTCTACCACAACCTGAAGAATGTCATCAAGGAGAAATACGGCAAGGACGCCACCAATGTAGGGGACGAAGGAGGCTTCGCCCCCAACATCCTGGAGAACAAGGAAGGTGAGAGCAAACACACAGAAAGCCACAAGAGTCTCATTACAAGCCAACAGAGTAAAGATCCAGCCGTACAAATCAATTGTTATTTTATGAAACATTTAGGAGGTGATCATCGAAAGTTGTTACTGTGTTCTTGACTAGTCTAAAGGGAGTGTCTTGAAAGCAGTGCATTCTTAGGCCTTCCCAGGGTTGTACTTTACTTATCATTTCACTCTTGGGCTGACATATGGTTTCTAAATTAAGGCCTCAGCTCAGTACTGAGTGCATTGACTGCCAGCCTCTGACTCCAGTGTCAGGTCAAGGTGCTGATGTGGCAAATGCCCCAGTGAAGCAGAGTCTTCAGAGGTGACTCATTCAAAAATGAATGTTTTGATTTTATTAGCAACATCATTGGTCACATTTTTACTGTAGCATGCTGTTTTTGTTTCAGCTCTGGAGCTGCTGAAGAATGCCATCGCTAAGGCCGGCTACACTGATAAGATTGTTATTGGCATGGATGTGGCCGCCTCAGAATTCTACAAAGGTGGAAAGTACGACCTGGACTTCAAGTCTCCTGATGACCCTAGCCGCTACATTTCCTCTGACAAGCTGGCTGACCTCTACAGGAGCTTTGTCAAAGATTACCCTGGTGGGTTTTTAACACTTAGTATTTAATTTACAGCCTGAAAACTCTCTTTCAGTCCACGGTTGCTGCTCCCCAAGAGGCAAAGATTTCAAGATATTATAGACATCCATTTAGTATAGCAGGATAAAGGCAAAGCATGAAGGACAGACTCAAGTAACCGGACTACAGTATTGGCAAGTTACTTTATCTTACATAAATCGTGATCTGTTATGCCATACAGCCAGTATAGCATAAACAGAACCATATGTGCATATGCTGTGCATGTCCGGAAATTTAATGTACCTTTTTGGTTACAGCAGGATGCTGTTTTCAGCAAAAAAACCCTCTAAAAATCCACTGTACACTTATGTCACAGTTAGCAGGTAGCTGGTGAACATTGTGGAGTACTTAGCAGCTTGTTTCTGCTGCCCCCAAGTGGCCAGGAAAATCAGTTATTCAAGATTTAAGGTTTCTTAAACAGCTCTGATGTGTTTTATTTATGAACTGTTGTTAACATCGCGCTTTCCTTCTATCTATCCTAACAGTTGTGTCCATTGAGGACCCCTTTGACCAGGATGACTGGGAGGGATGGTCCAAATTCACTGCCAGCACCAGTATCCAGGTGGTGGGTGATGACCTCACTGTCACCAACCCCAAACGCATCGCCAAGGGCGTGACTGAAAAGGCCTGCAACTGCCTGCTGCTCAAAGTCAACCAGATTGGCTCTGTCACAGAGTCCCTGCAGGCGTGAGTGTACACAACAGTCGAAGCAGTGTGAACACATTTGTTGCCAAAATCCAAGAAAATAAAAGTAGTAAATAAAGTGTCACCTGACTCACAGGGGTTACATGTGTCTCTTCTTTTAGCTGCAAGATGGCCCAGAGTAGCGGCTGGGGTGTGATGGTCAGCCATCGCTCCGGAGAGACAGAGGATACCTTCATTGCTGACCTGGTGGTCGGTCTCTGCACTGGACAGGTAAACTTAACTGACAAATAATTTTTAAAAAGTTAATTGGCTTGACAATGCAAATCTTACCACAGGTGTAGCTTGTACATCACAGATTTGGCCTTATATGTCATTTATTCTCTTCTCCAGATCAAGACAGGTGCACCCTGCCGATCCGAGCGCTTGGCCAAGTACAACCAGTTGCTCAGGTAGGTCCAGTCCAAAAACATATGCATACTTATTATGGCTAAATAAAAGCTTGGTCACACAGAAATTGGGAGTTGTGTAACCTTGCTCCTTAAAGGCACAATATTGCAGGTATTCTTGGGCTATAGATCAATCCGCCTTAACAAACTGTCATCACTATTTCTCAGGATTGAAGAGGAGCTCGGCGACAAGGCCCGTTTTGCTGGCCAGAACTTCAGGCACCCCATCTGAGCAGGTCTTGTTCCACGGGCCTCTGTGTGTTCATTGCTCATAAATAACCCCCACACATATACGCCACGCTAGGTCGCCTGCCCTGTCTGGAGAGAAGATGGAGAAAAACACCACTGAAATCCAAGGTCCAAGTCTGTGGTCTGTGGCGTGGAGAAGCTGCAGTACGTCTTAGTACAACCACAGTTCAGTTCATCCTAAAACTATGCTTTAGCTCCTGATTAGTGTCGGCCCCTATGTTTGTGTCCGTATAACTGTGTGAGAGATTTTTCTTTAGCTTCTTGTGAGTTGTTGTAATTTTTGGTCCTCTACTGAGTATTTGAGCTACTGTAACTTTAGTATGGCTCTGCCTCGAGCAGTGGTAAGAGTACTGTATGTGCAATCTGTCGCATCTGACAAGGTCTCGTGTTGCTGTAAGCGTTGGCAGAAATATGTAATAAACAATATAGTTTGAAGTGTTTTGTGATTTCTTTTCATCCTCATGTTCTCATGCTGAAACTTCAATTATGTGTACTTTAATTCTTATAATGTTACAATTCCCATATCAAGTTAAAGGTTTTTAATTTAATCAGTAACAAGACCCATGGGACAAAACAAAGAAAACAACTCTAATACTCTAATTTAATACTTCCATTTGCTCACTGCAGCTCATAAATTTTACAGTCAACTTAAACAAAGTTCTATTCACAAATAATTGAAAGCTTTCTTGCAGGTAAAGTGAGAGTATCTGCAGTAAAGGGGGGTCCTCCTCAGTTCCTGCTCCTGTCTGTTTGAAGTGTGTGATGTAATCTGAGTGCCACAGAGAGGCAGAAACATGAGCTCTGTGCTCTGGGATGCCGTTTCTGTCCCTCCCCTGGGTAAAAGAATCCAGGAGCTCCATGCAAGCTCTTTTTGTACTGAGCCCTGCCAAGATAAATGAAGGTCTATTCACCAGTGGAATGGTACCAGAGGGGATTGCCAGCTGGGTCTGTGCCACGCCAATTCACTTTGTGTGAGCCCTGTCTGAACCTGCCTCCATTGTTTAGCCGTCACCAAGGAGATGTATTACAAATCATTGGTACAAAGACACAATATACTACATATTACAGAATCTGGAAAGTCCTCACTCAGCTGTTGTGGATTTCATTTAGCAACAAATGAGTGAGGGAAATCTTTCTTACAACTAAATGAATGAAATGGTTTTCACATAAAGTTAAGCCTCTCAGAGAGAAAATCTAACTTGTAAATTGATACCAGTGTTGTAATAGCTTTCATGGGTTTCTCTGAGACTGCAATGCTGAATTTCTTTTCTTTGAGACCTGCGCCATCTAGTGGTCAGATCTATGTAGCAAACTTCTTTGACATGTTTCTATAGCATCCCGAGGGCAACAAATATGTTCTACCCCTATGACATCTGAACGTCTACTTGATTTGGGTTTCATCAGGACATAGTTTTACTGTAGATATAAAAATAAAAATATAAACCCATGAAAGTGATGCGACTTTGTAACCTAAAATCAACACCAAACGATACTTATTTGACTACACTATATACTATAGGCCTAAGCATTTAAACTGATTTATATAGGCTAATATAGTTTGTTGACTTTTACTGTGTCAGAGATTTCTAATAACAGCCCCGTTTAGCGTTAAGAACTCACTAATCGATCAAACACATGATGTCCGACCCCCGTGCGCTTCTCATTAAGTCTGTTACAGAGGCTGAAGGTCTAAGTATAGTTCCTGCGCCGGGTCTGATTTACACTACATGACAGGAATTATTATGATTATTCAAAGTTTATATAAACAAATCATTTAAAAGGGACAGGCTAGCGGTTTCACTGTACCTGTATGTCCCTATCCAATCAACAGCGCAAAAAGAAAAGGTGAGACTCAACTACAAACCTTCGATTACACAAGTAGGCCTGCATAATGCGCATGCGCCTTTTAGCGAACAGCTTGACAGAAGGCTGCTACTGCTTTCTCATAATACTTCTATTCTATTCTATCCAGTGATGAAATAGTTCGTGTTTTATCATCTTGGTCTTTTGTAATGCTGTTACCCTAATAAATCATTCCTTCCTATTTTATTCAATTCTGCTGTGTTTTGTCTTGCGTTTTTTGTCAGGTGAAAGTTGTGTTCTATACTATTGTGTTCTATTCTGTTACGTAATCAGGCGTGTTTATTATTCTTATGTCTATTCTATTCTATTCTATTCTATTCTTTTCCTTTTCTATTCCTATTCTATTTTACATCTACCCCTTTACCATGATCTGTGGACCTACAATGCGAAAATATTTCCCTTCCCTTCCATTCTATTCTATACATATGTGTAGTTATTTTCTATATCTATATATATATATAGATATGGAAAATAACTATACAACTGTATATATGTATACATACATACATACATACATACATGCATATATATATATATATATATATATATATATAGACAGACCATCAACAATCAATTGCTTTTGATTTGTTTGTCAAAGCACTTTGTAAACTGTAAAATATATGTATATATGTATATATATTATATTATATATATATATATATATATATATATATATATATATATATGTGTGTGTGTGTGTGTGTGTGTGTGTGTGTGTGTGTGTGTGCATAAAATACAGCAGACCTCTCGTAGGCAGTTTTAATCTATCTATTTTTTCTGGGCTAACTGACAGTCCAAATATAGTCCAAATATAGTCTGGCAGTGTCACAGGTTTTTAAGGATGAAGATAGACCAAGTGTTGCTACAGAACAGACACTCTGAGGACTCTCTTGGTGGATGTTCCCAGCTTTGACCAGTGGGTGACGATATTTTACCGGTTGAACTTTGAGAACCCCCCAACTGTTCTCACCCCAAGATGAAGAAGGATGCTGTCATGCTGAGTGCCTCTCACACACACTAGTCTGAGCATCCCGGTAGCGATTACTCCCTCTTTATTCTCAAGTTCATCATTTATGCATTTATGACAGCATTATATCAAACGTGGTCCGTTCCGTTATAGCTGCATAAGAAAAGATATACAGGTGGCATTGCAGCTGCTGTGCTACTCTCTGTAGTGGCGACTTGGCTAACTAACGTTGGCTAATTGCCCCTGCTGCTGCTGCTGCTGCTGCTGCTACTGCTGCTGCTGCTGCTATTGTTTGTTGTTGCAGTCTCTCATCAAACAAATCACAGATGTTGTAGACCAAGCTCTTTAAGGTAAGTGTCATGAGCTTCAACCAGACGTGTTCTTTGCCTTTGACGTTCATCAGCAAACGAGGAAGAAATGGCAAATATATGAGGGGATACTTAGTAAACGCTGGACTGTTAACGTACACTCTTGCTTGCTAGCTATTTGGCTAATTTGCCTATTAGCATCAGCTAGCTCGTTAGCTAATAGACTTCTTTGCCCCTTGCTGTTGCTGGTTACCATGAACTACCGTTAGCGGCTAACGCCAGTGACTAGCACTGATTGGGAATGCCAGGAGCAGTGTAATGTCTGGATACAAACAGTTGTTGACACCGGTTAGCACAGAGAACATGCAGTACACACAACATGGCTTAATTTTATTGAACGCTTTGTGATTTTAATGTGCACGTATCCTTACAATACCCCATAACAAGCGTTTTCCCATTTTGAATTACCCAGCGTAGTGTCTCTGTTACAGGGAGTAGTCTGAGCCCATTCAGCTATTGTCATTAGCTCAAGGAAACGTTAGCTGGCGAAGCTAACTTGCTGTCTTTGTGTGCTTGACTTGTGCTCAATTATTGTTATTTAGCTTACAGTTTGAGAGTATTTACGAGTGTGGTCTGGGCTGGTTTTAAACAAAGCCAAAAACCGGTTAACGGCACACTCGTGTTGACTTTTGAAAACAAAGATGCAAGTCTTGTAAAATCCTCATGGGAGAAATTTGTCAACAAATAGAACCAGCAGAATTGGCATTAACACTTTTCACCTCTGGCAGGCTGAGTAGTTCAAAGCGTTTGAGTAGTGGTGTAGTAGTGACTCTGCAAGGTACAATTACAACAGTATTTGCTGGGTTTGTGTTTTTAGCAGTGAAGTGGAATTTTTTGCATGAGGCTAGTCATAGTTATCATGAATTGTAAGTTTCGAAAATTGTAAACAAAACGAGGATTCGTTGACTTGCTTTGCCATTCATAGTCAGTGCTTTAAAATGAGCTTCCAACGATGGTCAATGTACATTTGAATATCTTTAAACTTAAAGAGGAGAGCCATTACAAGCTAGTGATTTATTTTTATTGAAGGCATATGACTCACTTCTGACTTGTTCACTTTCTTGTGCCTCACAGACAACATAGCCCTGCACAATTGTGGACTTCACCATAACTAATGAATATACACTGTTCAATGATCAAAGGAGTGGGAAACATTTATTTTGCTCTATAAATGCCAAGCTATTTTCGGTCCACTGAAAGGATCTAATTTAATGTTGACAACAAAGCCTGTATTTTCTTACTTGTCAAAGTGCCACAACATTAGACTGGGTGTAAGGAAATGTTTAATAAATTATCTGAGATCTTGACAGTGCTGCAATGTAAAACATGGATATGCTCAGCACCACATTATCTTTAAGTTCTGTAAACAATCTAACATCGACAGGTTTTGTTCCTTTGTGAACTTTTTGATACCTTATTATCATTGCCACCTGTTCAGGCCTTCTGATAATGACATTTCACTGAAGAGAGAGTTCACTGAACTGCAAAACAAAGTTCATATACACATTACACGTGTCTGTAATGTCTTTTATGCACTAGGGTTTAGTAACAGAGGGTTAGGTAAGAAAACACACACACACACACACACACACACACACACATACTCCCATATGGTCAGAAATATTTTGTGAGGAATAATGCAGCTTGTTTTTGTCTTTTTGTCTGTGAAAAAAATACACCTGTTAAACCACAACCTACACAAACCCTGTATCAGCTCATTGCACTTCTGACTAAAGCAGCACTTTGATAAAACTTTTTAGCTCCATACATCTTGTGTATGGCACAGCTGATGTTTTAGTGGCTTTTACGTCTGCCAATAGCTTAGTGGTTGTGATTTAGATTTTCCTTAATTGCCACTTAGACTGTAAAAACTTGCTAGGTTAGGAGGTTACAGAGGTCTTCCATTACAGGCCATATGTTGATTACTACTTTAGCACAACTCTGACAGAGAGCACCTCATTGTTTGGTTTATGGTTTTTGTTGAAGGAGAATTCTTTATTTTCAGCCTAGAGGATAATTTAAAAAAGCTTAAAACAGAACATTTGTGGTGTTTGTTTCTTTTATGTTATTCCAAGGACCTTTATTTGGCTTTTTTGTTGTGTAAGTGTGTAAAGTCCTTTTTAATCCACATTAACTGGTTAGTTCAGAGGAAGTCAGGATGTTTTATAGTGTTTCAATTTAAATCTGAAGAGCGGCTGTCGGGTAAAATTACTTTGAATCACATATGCAATGACACACCCATGTCCATTGAATGTTAATCTAGCTCAGTGGCTGTAGTAGTAGCGGAGTAATGATAAGAGAACTGTAATAACCCTGCTATTTTCCTTTAATGACTCATGTGTGTTTGAGCAATGGCAGCTCTCAGTGAGTAATAGGTGGCAAATGGAAGGCTACACAATGTTAAGGAAAATCCCTTTTCACCATGCCCTGACACCTCTTTGTTGGGTGATTTGTCAGTACACATGCTCAGGAATTCAATGTTTACATGCTGCGCTTGAATGGCATCTTGCTGTTTTCCACCTAGATGCAGTCACTACATTTTTCTTTCATCATGAATTGTCATGAAAGATGATTCCCCATTATAATGTCTGGGTCTAGTCTCAGAGCTACTTCATACTGTGTATACTAAGGCATTGTGTTGCCACATTGTACGAGATGTTGCTTTACCGTCGAGGCTAGCCTATATTTTAAAAAAGACATTTTACCTTCAGCAAGGCTATTGTGTTTCAAATAAAAGGTGATTAGGCTGATGTATTGTTTTGTTCGAGACTGTTTTGTTCAGGGATTTCATACAGTATGAAATTATGTTGGCAGTAGAGGTAGATAAGCAGTGAAAAGTCTGCTTTCCAGAACCAACACAGGATTATGTGAAATCAAGCACCTTTGGACATCAGGTGACATCAACACATCAAGAAAGTGTGTTGCCTTGTGTTTTTATCCTAATGACAATGCATAGTCGCTGCAAAGAGGAGGCAGTGGACAATAAGGAACGAAGTGGATAAACTGATTTAGCTTTTTCCTTTACAGTGCTAGATATCAATTTCATTGCAAGATATCTGGCTGTTACATAGAAAATTAATGCTCTGAACAAAGGAGCAATGTTCACTCAAAGACCTCTTGATGGGCCATTCAAGTGCTGTATATTCATTAAAAATAACAATCTGTCAGCACTTACTGACAGCACGCACAGTGAGCCAAGCTCTCTTTATTGTTCTCCGAAGATGTTTTTCAGTTCCTGTGCCAAGAGCTGGGTAATTGGCTGTAGCAAAGCCTTGCATGTGTTGTTTTAAGATATTGGACTGACACGCACAGGGCACACTGGCAGAAATGAGGCAGCCCCCACCACCACCACCACCACCACCTTTTTCCTCTTCTTGGCTTATCCTAGCAACTCAGAGGAGGCAAGATGCTGGATGTGTTTTGTGTTCTTTGACAGCTTCCCTTCACCTCTCATAAGAGGAGATCCAAGCATGCTGCATCATATCTCATCTTTGTTTGATTCGGGCCCAGCTCTGCAGCTCCACAATTGTGCCAAGGAGATAGTATCGGCAAACGCTATCCGTGTTAACAATTGTGAGCTGTCTTGCTGCATATTGCTGGTGGTATTTGATGTACTAGATGTGATCAAATCTGCTCCCTCTGTGAGTTCAGTCATGGTGAAGTCGGTCTCACTTCATCCTGCATATGCCTTCGTGTCTTATTGGGCTGGTTTGGCATGGATTCACATCTGAACTAATCAGACACTTTGTGTTTTGTGTTGTTGCCAGTCTCTCAGCAGGTCCTCAGCAGGTATAGTTAAAAAAAAAAAGAAAAGAACCAAAGTTCTCTCTATATTTTCCATATTTGCCTTTTTTTAGCCTTGTTCAGTTTTGTATGTGGCTTTAAGGCCATGAGGCTGCAAAGTGTTGCAACTCACCACATTTTAGTGTCCTCTGTGATTTATGTACATGAGTGATTGTACAATGGAGTGTGGAAACTGGAAATGGAAGCTTGGCTAGGTTTGTAAGACTTGGGAAGCATAAGCAAACGTAGGAAAATTAATGGCTTAAGTACCTGTCATGATAGTACCAATATCTGGTTCACATTGTTAGAGTGCTCATGCATCTCATTAGTTATTAGTTAAAACACACCTTAGCATGCATACGATAGCTTATTTTTCAGTATTTGGACATGATAGGCTAATAATAGCACTTAGTCAATTACAGTGCCAAAAAGCATGTATTGAAATTGTTCAAAAATAACAGTCAGCCATTTGCCATCTCAGTAAAAGAGGAAAATGAAATGGTGTAGGATCAGCTGGCTGGCCCCTGAGGAGAGGGAGAGAAAGGGGGAGAGAGATGAGGAGGAGGAGGAGTGCTTTGCCGCTGTGTGTGTCAGTGCTGATTAGGTAAGAGATTGCCTCATGTAATGACACGGCATGGCGCTAGTGGTGCAGAAACACAAACAATGCATGCCAGTGTTTTACTGTGCGCACCCCCTGCAGCTGCCTGCCTGAAGATGTTTATATAGACATATACACTCTCGCCAGAATATTCCAGCATCTTTAGATGGTGCCCTTTTTTACAACTATACACAAATTTACGCCATCCGGAAGCCAATAGCCCTTTTCTCTGTGCGCTCTTTTTCTTCTGTAGCACAGATGAAAGATGGAGGTGATTAAAGGAAAGGAGCACAATAGAGTCTGTGCAGTTTTCTGTCAGCACTCATTGTTGCTATTGACAGCAGTATTTTTCAGCACATGTATATATTGTTAAATAGGCTACATAACCTGCCAAACCCTCTGCTCTGTGTGCTGAACCTTAAGCACAAGGGAACTTGTCATTTTCTGTTCCTGCTTGTGAAAGTTAAGGTTTCCATCGATGTATTGGACCCATTATACACAGCAATGGTGACTTAGTTTTCACTCATTAACTTGGCTAATAATAGACGTGCTTCGGGCAGGGCTCCATAGTGTTGGAACTTAGGGGAATGTAAAGATCCACTGTGTTTTCCTGACAGAATGATTAAGGTAAATAGTCACTGTGTTATAATTATCAAAGAGCCACCTTGATTAGCAAGTCTAAATGATGCAGTTGATTTAATTGATTGTTTTATAGAGAGATGTGTCAATAACAGCTGTCTATTACCCGGACAAACCTGTCTTTAATGAAAGTGGCTGTAATGGCTTGTTATGATGTGTTTTTTTCTGCACAATAGTGGGTTTGCAGGACATTGATTTTTAACACTGTGGATGAGACAAATCATTCATACATCTCTTTACAATCTACTGGTTGTGCTTTGTGGCCCCTGTGACTAAATAGGGTATTGCACTGATGTTGTGACTGTGCACACGAGGCACAGTTTGTTTGCAAAGCACAAGACGTGTGACTGAAGTTTTAATGGAGACGGCACACAAGCCAGTGCTGAGCTCAGGGTTCATGCAACCCTAAGGAAATGACCCTGGTGACATTGGGGCTCTTTCCACTCTCCTTTTCACGTGGCGCCTCCGGTAAAGTGTGTCCTTGCTCGCCCTTGCAGGTCAGGCACACCTATTGAGCTTGCTGAGACTTGGTTTAGGTGCTGGGACTTAGAGCTGGATCGACTAGGTTTAAGGATGGACATCTTGTCTATGTAACACTGTTCCAGCAGCTAGCACAGAGAAAATGAGTTCTGAGGATTGGGTTTAGATTTGCCACTGTAGCACTTCCACTCTGATACACTGTAGCTACCATCAGGGGAAGGCTGTCAGAAAGAGAGAGGGAGAGGGAGGGAGAGAGAGAAAGAGAGAAAACAGCGAAGCACAGCAGTGCTATCTAATAGATCAATTTGTAATAAATCTGTTGCCTCAAGCTGTTGTTGTTCGCTTCTACTCAGTAAAAGGTGTCTGCGTTTCTCAGGCAAGAAAATGCTTGTCAGGCCGGGCATACAGAGCTATCAGTGAATGAGACGCGCCTAAAGCACAGTAAATCATTTTCTCTGTGCTCACTTTACATAGGTCGAACACATTGCTCTCTTATCAGCACATTCCATTGGTCAAAAAGGGAGGTTATAACCAATCGATAGGACTGAGCGCTGAAATGAGGAAGTAACGCTCCCCTCACATTAAATTTCCCCATTGTCCAATATGAGCCATTAATCATGATGAAGGAGCTATTGATTAGGCTATCAGCCAAGGTTGGTCAATTTATTTGCCAAGAGTCATTCCACAATGTGAGGATCTGTTGAAGTAGTGCTGCTTTACGAAAACCAAGCGGCAAGAATTGAAATGGCCCCATTATTATGACAACAGTTTGATCTTAAAGGTAACAAAAGAGCGGGCCTCTATAAAGACCACATGGGACCTCTCCTGCTCCTCCTCCACTAGCAGCCATATGGACCGTACTAATTGTGTTTTACGCCAACCATTTTCACCGATCCATTGGGGACTTGTGGAAGTGCTGTAGCTATAATGTCACCAGCAGTGGGCTGGCTCATGAAAGAAACATTAGCAAGCGAGATGAGAAGACAGGAAGGCAATACACTGCAAGTCAACACAATTATTGATTTCATTCAAATGAAATCTGTAGTTCTCTGTCCTGAAACTGATGTTGGTTGCCTTTAAAGTATGATTTCTATTATTTCTTTTTGCAGTTGTAGCTGTTGTCTGAGATCAGCATTCACACATGTACCTTGTCAACCATTAAAATGTATTTCTAGGCATGATGCCAGAGTGTAAAGATATAGCTAATAAGAGGATTTATTCTTGTAATCCCATCTCCAAAGATGTTTTATCCTATTAATTCACTTGATGATTTTACAGGGAAGTACTGTTTATTCTGATTCTGACCAGTACCACATTTAGCCAATTGTAAATCTTCTTTCATCTGTTTTGTTTTGTGACACAAACACAAATTCAGAGGTTTAAATGTTGAATGTAAATGTGACATTCACAGCATTTGCTTTGCCCTTCAGGCCAGGGATTAGTCATTAAGTGTTTGAAGTGCTAAGTGTGACTGAGGCAAATCAATGTGTGTTTTAACGTCTTTATAATATACAATCATGAAAAGGGCACATCTATGGAAATTAGATCCTGTGAAGGAGGGGAGGGGCGTTGGAGTGGTGACGAAAAAAAAGAAGTGTGCGTGTGTGTTTCCTTGTGTCCCCGCTAACAGTTTTCTTGTAATTATTGAAACTGATGTTTGCTGCGGAGCTGTAAATCTGCACGATCTCCTGTTAATAAAGCAGCAGAGGCAGCCGAGCCGCTAGACTGGGAAATAAAAGGCAATCAAGTCTCCAACATCCTGTCCCTCGCCCCAAAATGAAGCAGCAGAAATCCTAATTAACTGAGAGGATGGGCAGCTCTTACTACAGTGCTTGGCTAGTCGGCTCCAGAACTAGCTGCTATACTCTAATGAAGACACTCTGCTAGCTGCCTGCAACCTCTCTCTTTCTCTCTCTCTCTTTCTCTCTCTCTCTCCCTCTCTCTCTCTCTCTCTCTCTCTCTCTCTCTCTCCTTCCAGCCCTCTCTATCTGGCTCTGGCTTGCCTGAGGTATTTTCTCCCCCTCAGCTTCTCTCCTTCTCTACCTCCTCCTTCCTTGTGTGTGAAGTTGTGGATGTGACCGTTGCACTGATGGAGTGAGAGAAGCTTTGTTTCCTTGAGGTATCTGGGAGTCCTGCACAGGAAATCGGTGAGCTAGATGATAGCCTCTGTGATGGTTATTGCTGCCTATGTAAAGTGCTGTGGGAGAGAGGGAGAGACAGCATTGATCTCCTCCCATTGATTTCATAGATCCTCTTTAAGATGACAATAAAGTTGTCTTTCTTTGTCATCTTCAAGTGCTCCTTTTCAAATCAGTGATGTGGCAAATTACTCCTGTCATCAGCTGCCCATATTCAAACTGCATTGTGTGATCATTTGCAGAGTTGAAAATCAGGTTAAATCTTGCTTTGCACACTTGTTTGTGTTTGTGTGTGTGTCTGTGCAGCAACAAGGCAAGTCTTTGAACATGACATTCAGTAATACATTGGTTATGTGTTACTGTTTTGGTGCTGACTAAAGCTCGTATTGGCCTGCAAAGTAACTCTAATACAAAATAAGATATGCTCTGTGAGGTAAATACCATGCTATAAGCCACATCTTTGTTGTTGTGCAGGATTCAGTGATGATTGATTTTTTTTTTTTTTTGAAACCTGAGCTTGCCTCAGCTCCCAGCCAGCTGCTCCTGACTATTTACCTGTAAACTTGTCCTTTCTGCTTTTGCTTTGTCTGTTGATGGCTGCAGAGCTCTTTCTGTGCCCCCTCCCCCCTTTTTTTTTTTTTGTTGTACTAAGCAGCCCAAAAGCCTCCAGGGATGAACAGACAAATAGAAGACAGTGAGAGGTGAGGCTCAGTCCCCACATTCTCCCATCTATCTTCCTCCCTTGTGAGCACTCTGCCAGACAAGTTTCCGGGCACTCAAAAGCAGCAAATCGACTCACTGTAGGATTCACTGTCACTTAGCTGAGCTGGGGCATAGCAGCGCACTAGGAGGCCGAATCCGCCTCCTCCTCCTCTCCCCATTTCACCGCCTTCTCATATGAAGAAAATGCTATTTGGCATGGCATAGCTGAGGCCTGGTTCTCTGTATAGATGAGCTTATTCCAGTCTAGCCCCCCAAAAGCTCTTTCTTTGCCTCCTCAGTTATAAATTAGTGGGGTGTTCCTGATGACGACTTGATGAAGTGCCTGTCACATTTTGGATTATTCCAACAGGATGGGTCCAGTGAGCAGCGTTCCATGTTGATTTGCTCTAGTTAATTTCTGAACAACACGATTGGCAGGCGAGATTGTGCGGCGCTATTGCATGAATCTCTCATCAAGGTTGGGGATGTTTTGTTTGTGCACAGATTCCATGATTGTGATTGAGCGCATGGAGAATGCTGTCAGACTTTCAGTCTTTTCTTTTATTCCCGGCACAAAGCAAACGATCTGCTCGGCACAAAGCCAGTCCTCGATGCAAACACCAAATGTAGTAAGTAGAGGAAGGTGGTGTCGGGCTTCACATTAAACTCATGCACAAGCACTCAGATGCATGCACAAGTGCATAGACAACATGTGTGCGGTGTAATGAAAGCCAAAACATTCTCCTGAACAGCAGGAGTTTAAATTTCACTCCTCTGTGACAGCTCTATCACAAGGAGATTCACCACCACCCCTGGCAGCCCTCAGAGACCCTTCCTTGCAGTCCTCCCTGTCTTCTCCCTGTTTCCCTCTGTATTTAGCACTCAGCCTTTTCCTCTAATCAACGACAGGCTTGTGTAAATCTCTACATGAAACAATGCACAATGCTGCTTTATTTCTTGTTTTCTCTTTCCCTCTGCCTGACTCTTCCCCAGAGTTTTTTTTTGTCTTGCCTGTGCAGCTGCTGCTGTGAAGAGGATGACAACAAGCAGAGAAAACTAAAAGGACACGTCGTCTTTATCCACCCCCTACCCCCCTCCTCATTTTTCTTCTCTTTCTCCATCATCCTTCCTTCCTAATGTAGCTGTTTACATTACACAGCGCTTGTCCACCTTGTATTTGCTGTTGCTGAGAAATCAAGACGATGAAAGTGAGAAATATGTGTGACACTCTCGGGGAATTTAACTTAGGGGGGTGTATGTCTTGGTGTATGGTTGGAGGATGGAGCTCAATAGAATCTTTTTTTAGATTTGTGTACATTAAGTTTGCAAGAAAATGTTGAATAAGGGAGCTCATGAGGCACAGAAATCGACAGACGTGTTTTAATTGTTTGTGACACGTGAAATGAGAAACAATAATGTGTGACTAGTGGGCCCCGGAGATTACAATCTGGTCAGCCGCTTAAAGGAGTGTCAGAGAGATGCATTACCACATCTCTGTCTCCCTCTCTGCCCCTCTGAGCCATAAACCACTCACGAGCATTTAGCCAGCAGTGATTTCTCCTCTGTTCACCTCCTCGCCCTGCTCATGATCCTGTGGAGCTGCTGGTGGAAAACCTCCCAGGCTTCTTGAAAGAATCCTCTAGTGTGTGTGTGTGTGTGTGTGTGTGTGTGTGTGTGTGTGTGTGTGTGTGTGTGTGTGTGTGTGTGTCTCTGCTTGCAACCCTGGTTCTCTGCAAATCTCTGCAGCACCACCTGATTTGACTTGGTAATGGCGCATTGATGAGTCTTGGGGGAAATCGGAAAAGGAGCACAAAACTGTACAGCAAAAACCCACTACTGTGAGGCAGCAGTAATGACAGCGTCAGGCTTCTCAATAGCAATTGACAAAAGAGGAAAAAAGAGAGTGAGGTAAAAATGGAGGACTCTGGAGATATAGCTGTCATCTGTTGATGCCTACAGCCACCTGCTTTTCCTACAGGGGGAGAAAGAAGCTTAGAGGTGGAGATGGGCTTCAGCACCCAGGCTTCAATTCGATTTGTATTTTTACTCCACTGTACTGAAAAAACAAGTTCTCTCCCCAGGACAGCAGATTATTTACATCTTTAGCAAAGCTCATTGCTCAGAGAATATTGAGTTCAGTGTGGAGGACATAAAAGGTAGCCAAGCCAGGAGTAGTAGGAGAGATAAAAGCAGGATCGCTTAAGCACTCTGTGTTATTTGGAGCACATTTCTACTGCTGTTGATGTAGCCACTAGCCTAATAATTCATCTTGCCTAGTTTTTATCACTCGGTGCACGCCCACGCTCATGCGCATGCACACACACAAACACCTACACACAGTAACTACTCACAAACACAAATTCCCCTCGCCGGCAAGGGTAGACCCCTTCTAATATAAAACAAGTGATTCAATTCGATGCTGCTAACAAAAAGCAGGGGCTGCCTGCACCCAGCTCCCTCACAGGGGCATCTTGTCTGTGTTATCACTCCAGCTAGTGCAATTAATATTAATGTGCTTTAAAGCACGCTCCAGCAGCCCTGCTTCCCTCTCTCTTTTGCTTTGTGTGTGTGTGTGTGTGTGTGTGTGTGTGTGTGTGTGTGTGTGTGTGTGTGTGTGTGTGTGTGTGCGTGCGTGCGTGCGTGCGTGTGTGCGCGTGCGTGTGTGTGTGCTTTGTGACTCAGGAGGAAGAGAGCAATAAAGCCAGCAGGGGATAAGAATCTAGGCAGGATATGACAGTCCTCATGTCAGCTGTCTTAGAGCTAGAGGGATATGTGGATAAAGACAAGGGATGAAGCTGAATCCCAACCAGCCAGACATACAGGTAGTACGACGTGTAGGTAGAGACGTCCAGCATCCTCAGCGGCTTGGCTTGGGGCTGTGCGCAGCCTGTTTATTTAGTCATGTTGTAATAATGCTTGACCTTTTCTTTCAAGTCCACGGCCTGACCTTTAGCACCTTACTCCTGTGCAAATCAATGTGTATGTGTGTGTGTGTTTCTCACACACATACGCACACATGGAGAGAGAGAAATGAGCACCTCCTTTGCGGGGAGCTTCATGGTCTGCCAACTCCAGGAGTGGATTGTTCCAAATTAGTATGCATTAGGTGGTTAGTGCAAAGCATTTAATTATGCGAGATGGCACTAAACTGTCTATGTTATGATTAGCCCAACACGTTACAACCTTAATCTCTTAATTTTTTTCCTCTCTTTCCAGGGGTGAGGAGAAGGTACAAGATGGGGTGGGGGGTGATAGGCTGGTGAAGGAGGACTAGCAGGGAGGGGGGTTAGGAATGCTACCATATTCCCATTAGATGTTACAAGTATCCCCAGTATCTCTTCGGGCAGTGTGTTCTCCCTAGAAGGATTTTGATATTTTCTTGTCTTCCATCCTTCACTCCCCCTCTGCAGGCGCCCAGATACTTTGTCAGACGATATTGAATCACGTCGCTTCCTTTTATGTGTGTATGTGCACATCCCGCTCTCTGTTTTCACTGAGCCGCTTTTCATGGTAGGCAAGGCTTTTTTAATCTCGGGCAGCAGGCAGCGGTGGCAGAAGCAGCCTGGGCAGAGTCAGAGCGAGCCAGGCAGCCATCCAGCCATCCAGCCAGGCAGTCAGTCGCTGCAGTGGAGCCCCAGCAACTCCCCGGAGGAACCCATTATACAGGAGAGATATCAAACCATGAATCATTTACGCCAGTCCTCCCCTCCCCTCCCTTCTCCTACCCTTGCACGCAGCCCTGACGCCCGGCCGGCCGCCTGCTTGCCGCTGTCGACATCTTTAATGAATGATTATTGCATTTCATAAACATGGACTCCAGTAATTAAAGTATTATTGATCCTTTCTGTGTTGGTGGACAAAAATGTTTTTTTGCCCTCGTCTTCACACGTCTTTTTTTATCACTATGGTGGACAAAAAAAAAAATCCCTCCAGGAAAAGCAGAAGGTGATTTATTTAGCCTGACGTTGGGATTTTTTTTCTTCTCCTGTTTAGGCATTTCAAGAATAGGCTTCATTCAGGGAGAGAGGTGATAATACTGTAGGGTGGGGTTTGTGGGTCTTTCTAATTGGGCAGTGTGTCGTGAGGATTGTGTTGGAGTGTTTCCCTGTGTTGGTGTTTTGTGTTTTCCGTTAAAGGTGTAGGGGCACGGGGTTAATGTGCTGGAAAAGAGTGATTTAGGTCAGTGGTCGTGTCTGCATCTGTCACTCTGACAAGCTGGCGCTCTAGGAGGCTGTGCAGCGTTGAATAAAGGAGAGAGTGAGAGACAAGTGAGGAGGGAACTGGCTCTTTCAAATGGAAAAAAGGAAAACCTGACTTGACTGTGATTTGTGCTCTCAGCGACAGGCACAAGCGTTACAAACGGCCGTGTGATATAAACCTAATCAGTTTCACCTCTTTATTGAGGATCAAGACAGTTAAAGCCTCTGCAAATAAGTGCACGTCTCCCTGCCTTCTTCCATCTGTTTTTCCTTCTCAGCTCTCCCTGCTGTCGTTTCTCCTGGTCATTTTTCCCTCTCTTTTTCCAGCTTGTCTTTCTCTCTCTCAACATCTTTCCCGTCTTTACTCATCCACCCTCACCCCAGTTTCAATCAGGAGGACACTTCATTTTCGGTGTAAATATCACAATAAGTGATGAGGAAAAAGTGCTGGCATTTCCACAAGGGGATAGAGGAGCCATTTTGTGTATCATTTACTAATATGTCTATGTCTTTTTTGGGCTATCGTCCCAGAAGTTGTAGGGATTGTTTCCTGTCATATGGGCAGAAATATACCTCCATAATTGTTGGAAAATTTTGCAGTAAAATGTCCTCATAGTGATAAATGTCTCTACACTCTGATTAATTTCTTTCCTGTGTTGATATTTTTTCAGAGGATTTCAGAGGGTTTATTTTCATATTATGTTATGATGGTTAAAAATAATTATATTTATTCACAGCTGTTGTTTGTTACAAAAACTGCTTAATAATATCATCACAAAAACAATGTTGCTAAACATGACACAGAAATGTGTCGATCAGATTGATCTGACTACTAGAAGTATGAGATATGTTTCAGCTAGCCTGTGCTGATTGCTAGCCTTTTCTCTCTGCCCTGTGGCTTGTCCCTTTTGTTAGTGAGCCACATGGCTCTCTACAGGGCTTAGTCTAATCAGTGCTAAATATTCAGCGGTAGCCCATAGCCTAATCAGCCAGAGCATAATCATTGTCAACCAATTGCATTCCTCTTGACCTCCCAGATGGAGGTAAACTGCGCAGCCTCTCCATAGCGCCGCCTCAATTACTGCAGCAGTAATGGTGATAAAGAAGACCACAGGCTCAAATGAAAATGGCTGATTGATGTGGACACACATGGCTCATAATTGGATTTAAAAGAAGGATGTTAATGGTGTTAGGGGCGCCATGGCAGAACGAGACTCTAAACACTGACCAGGTATTTAGTGACTTACCCTCCTGCCTCCTCATCTAATGCAGTTGTGTATCACAACAGTATCCTCAGGGGTCTTGGCACCTAAAGCACAACCCTGCTGCAATGTCAAGGGGTGTGTGTATGTGTCTATGTGTATGTGTCTTTGTGTGTGTGTGTGTGTGTGTATGTGTGTGTATGTGTCTTTGTTTGTGTGTGTGTGTGTGTGTGTGTGTGTGTGTGTGTGTGTGTGTGTGTGTGTGTGTGTGTGTGTAAGTAAAATGCTTATGTGTGCTGCCAGTGACTGGCTCCCTTATGCAAGTGACAGCTGTGGGGTCAGAACAAAAAGCTGTCTATTTCCAAAGCAGCAGCCCTCCTCATCCTCCTGTCCAACATGCAGAGACACACACACACACACACACACACACACACACACACACAGAATGAGTCAGTGGGAGAATTTGGGGAGATGGGATCTGTCTGTCCTGTCCACTGTGCCAAACACGGCTCTGACTTAAACTTATTTTCATTATTGATTAACTTATCAATTATTTTTTCCAATTAATGAATTAATAATTTAATCTCTATTAATCCTTTCACACAGCTCAAAGTAATGTTTTGAAATTTGTTAGAACAAATGTATTCAGTTATGAAACTGTAGGAAGTGATTTAGGAGGAGGAGCTGGTCAGTTATGTTGCTTTGGGGCATTTCTGAGCCCTCCTTGTTGTCAGACTACTCTTCATTTATTTCTGTTTATCCTAATGGAGAGCGTTAAGGGAGGGTTGTAATTAATTGACCCTGGCAGCTCAAAGGGGCTGTGGATGAGTCTGGGAGCAGGTGCTGACTGGGCTGCCCACCATCTCTTACTCCAGTCCTCATGTCGGTGTGCATATCTCTGCCGAGTGCCCAGCACTCCCCGCTGACCGATTGGCTCAGACGGCTCTCGGTAAGTGCAATGATGCTGGATGCCTGAGCGGCATAATACCGACTAATGCCTGAAGGAGCGCTCTCCCCATCTCTTTCTCTCCTCTCCCCTCAGCTGCTGCTTAGCGAAGCCTGGCCAGTGCAAAGCAGAGCTGACTGCCTCCTTTTCTACCCTCACTCTGCTCTGCCTGGCAGTTTATTAAAGGGAATACTAGCTTTTTCCTCGTGCCCGGGCGTTTGATTTCGACAGCAGCAGAAGCTGTCATGGCAGATAAAAGGCAGCGGGCCCCAGAATTACGGTGCACACAGCATCTGTATTTACTGCGTCATTCTCCCTGCCTCTGACAAGGGAGGAGGAGGAGAGGAGGAGAAAATGGAGGACAGGCTGCTGCATTCATGTGTCTTTACATTGACATGTCTCATCAGGGAGAGAGGTGGACAGACAGTCTACAGTGAAGCCATCAATCAGCGCTTTTCAATACGCCTGTCCAGTACACTGTAATGCTCACACATAAAGACTGACAGAAGAAAGCGTTATTGCTGCTGTTGACATATTTATATAAACCCCTTTTTTCATTTGGCTTTAGTAGGCTGATTTTGGTGTGTTGGCTAAAAATGTCAAGAAAGCAGTTTTGTTTTTGAACCGAGACAAAGTAAGATTGATATGATTGTTGGTGTTGTTTCAAATCAGCAAGTAACAAACATAAATGATACAGTCATCATATAAAAATATAGTCATAGGTGATTTGTCTTCATCGTGAATGTAATTGATCCCTCAGATGTTTGCCACTTTTAGTTAATCAGATAATTGGTTGAAATGATTTATTTTGATTCCAATTTTCTAAAAAGTGTGTTCTCTCTGAGCCTCGCCTTGAAAACAACTTAACAGAGACCCATTTTCCTGGCAGTATCCCAGGCTATCTGAGGCTGTGGGTCATGCTAATTTTTCATCGGCATCATTTCATTGAGCTTTAATTAACACAACAAGGATTCGGTGTCCTCCAGTGTCATCCACTCAGACAGCTAATACAAACTCATTAGCCTAACTCCCAGTAACTCTAAAACAAAATGATATTACACTGTTTACTCTTTTGGTATATATTAGAATTGATTATATGGATGTATTCCCCCTTATAAATCAAGGTTTTCAGATCACATCCTGTAGGCCATTTCATCTGCTTGGTGTCAAATGTGGAACAAGGCTTTTTTAAATGCAGTGCAATCCTGTTGCTGGTTTGTTTAACCTGCTCCAGTTGCGTTTGAGGCGACCAGCTGTCTGTCTTCTTCGTGCATCTTGATGCTCTAGCCTGTGGTGACAGCAAGAGTAATGTATTCATGGCGCTGCCACGGTGAGAGGCATTACTTTACCTTTGCTTAATTGAGGGGAAACTCCCCTGACACCCGCTTAGCACAGCACTCGCCTTGCAAAGCGGCCAAACTCAACCCTAGGAACTGAGGCCACTGAACCCTGACTGAGAAATAACACAACCCGAGACCACCCAGGGACTGCCGAGGGGAGAAATTATTTAATAATGTTGATGAGATATTACACCAACTCTTCCTCCTGTGTCTCTCTTTCTCTCTCTCTCTCTCGTTGCGTCTTACCTGGGGAGGGAGACAGCTCTGACTCAGTGCCGGAAGGTGTAGTTAGATGGGGCTGCTAAATATTTCATACCCTAAAGACAGAGACTCTGAGTAAAAGAAGAAGAAGCAAAAAGGGGAGCAAGGGGGGCAAAAAAATCAGTGCATAGGGTTTTGACATGGATTGTGGAGGGAGGTTAGGGAGTGTAGTCAAGGGCAGTCAGGGCAGCCTTGTAATTGGCTGACACCAGAATATATCAGTGGTGTGTGTGTATGTCTCTGAGTGTGTGTGTGTGTGTGTGCGCGCGTGCGTGCGTGCGTGTGTGTGCGCGTGTGTGTGTGTGCGCGCGCGCGCGTGCAGTCAAGCAATGTCTGAATACTCTAAGGCCAAATATATCGCTCCAGCCAGACTGCATTGCTTTCAGGGTGTTGATATGCTGCCATCACCTTTCACTAGAGCGAATGTTGATCTCAAGTACAACAGACATAGTATATTATTTTCTTTGGGGCTCCAACCCCAACCCCCCCA
>NW_019525414.1:3953951-3969625 GCF_002814215.2 Seriola lalandi dorsalis | reverse complement strand
CCCCACCCCACCTTTGCAGCGATACAGGCAAGGTCCCATCTGAGACTCAGCATGACAGCTTGACTGAGCTCCTGCATCGTTTTTAATTGTCCCATGCCCCAGGGGCTGCTGGGAGCTAGCAGGGCGGGGCTGAACATTTTCTCCAGGGGGGTGAGCAGAGGTGGGTGACAGAACACTCGCAATGTCAGGTGCAGGTGTGGAGAAAAGAGATGGAGAGGGGGCTGACAAGCTAACCATGGGGAGCCGAGTAGTGGGAAGCCATTCACTCAGATGGGAGAGGATAGAGCTTTATGTAAGAGGAGAGCTCACAGAAGGCATCCGTCTCCCTGCTCCAGCACCACTGCACTCACTGATAGATATTATGCAGCTGTTATCAGCTAGTCTATTAACAGACACCGCTGCTAGAAATGTATTCAAAGAGCACAGCGTGGCCTGAGTGGTACAAGCGCGATTGATTTTTGCACTGTGACTGATAAAATCCTCTGTCTTTTTATTCATAAAAAGTTTAATCCTTGCAATACTTGAAGAGTCTGTTGGTTTTCCTTTGTCTAGTTCATTTCAATTCATGGCCCAACACTTCCACATGACAACATGTCTTCTGGACAAAGCATCATCTTGGTCACATTTTAAGTTACAACAGCCTGCTATTCACTTGGTCCTAAGTTTCGATGAGAGCTGAAATGATCAATCCATCAACAGAAAATTAATTACTTAATCATTTAACAATTTTTTAAGCAAAAACGTGAAACATTCCAGTTTGAGGCTTTCTCTCTATTGGCTTTAGATAATGATGATGAGCATTTTTCACATTTTTCTCACGAATAATTGATTAATTGGGAGAATCATCAGCGCCTTTATCGTTAATGAGACTAATCAGTAATTGCAGCCCTAGATGGGATTGTGTTATCAACTGCATTTACATGGACTGCAGCAATCTCACAACTGACCTTATTCTATATGTATTTCTGTTTATGCGGGTTAGTACTTCCCATGAATATGCTACACAACATATCTTTAGCTGCCTACTCCACATTATGTTGAAGTATCAGTCTCCTTCCAGTATTCAGCCTCATACCATATCTCTCCGTCATGTCTGTGCTGTTTTATAACCTGTTATAACATTGTGCTTTGTACTGTACATCTTTGCGGCTACACGAGAACTACATGAGCCGGATGTTGTAGAGCCTGTTTTATCAAGCTGTCGGATTGATGCAAAATACTATCAAAGCCCTCAAAGCATTCATTAAGGTGTACGCATATCTAAAATGCTGCCGAAAAAGCCAATTGGAATACGTGTCTAATGTGATTATGCTTTCTCTGACTATGACCATATTCGTGTTCGGGTAATTGGAAAAGTATTTTTACATGGCAATTTATTATTCATGATATTGTCTCAATTGTGTGAATTATAGAGAAATTGCAGTGCTTGTAAACACGGCCATTGAGCCATTGAGTCTTTTTTAGTAAAATATCTGAACAACAGTGGAGCTGTTCAAGGCTACTGGAATGAAATGTTGTGCAGCTGAGGGGAAGCAGCAGTGTGGTTTTGGGTCTTGCTCTTCCTGTGTTGCTGGCAAAGAGACGTCATCCAGCCAGTCATGCTGGGGTCAGAGGCTCTGAAAATAGCTTTAAGGGGATTGGGGCTGCGCTGATAGCATACCTGCCGTTACCCTGAGATGTTATCCAACTGCAAGCCAGCCCAGTCTCCCTCCCAGCTGCTGTGCTCTTCTCTGGATTGTTCTGCAATACCTCACACAAAGATGGAGTGGGGCCATTATACTTCTGGCTCTGTAACGCTCCCTGCAGACACACAGGCATACACACTCGTGCTTACTTAACACCTGCACAAACATACATGGACCTACATGCAGCCATGCACATCGTCACTGCATCCATGTCTGTATATGTTTGTCTTTGCATGTACATATCATCATACACATACCCATACGTGACCACACACACACACACACACACACGCACAGATTGCACTGTCACCACAAAAAGCTTTGTAGACGCATCACAGGCAGGCTGGCTTTTTACAAAGGGTCAGAGTTAACTGCAAATTACAGCTGGTGGCCAACCAAGGCCATTGATGGATCTCAATGCACTCAGTGTTTACCCACACACCTGCACCCCCACGGATGGGAGAGACGGCACCACAGCCGAGAGCACACAGCCATTTTGTAACACCTCAAGGAACTCTCCCTCTTCTCTCCCTCTTCTCCCTGTATGAGGAATAGATGAGGTGGTGCCATTAAGTGAATTTGCTGTTATTTCCCCAGGCTCTTAGCTGAAGATGTCAAACCTCAGCCAGTGAGGCAGCCAAGGATGACTGCCGACTCAGTCAGAGGCAAACACACACGCACCACACTCTCTGCTACGCACATGATCTGCTTTCATGCTCCTGTGTAATTTATCAAATTGCTTGGGCATGTGATGAATGGGCCCAGATCTCGAAAGGAACAAAGGCATTAGGTTTGCATTAGGTCGCTGTTATGCCCATGTAACAGCTTAGAATTTAATTACAGTAAATGGTAAACATTGTATTCACATTTTCTGAAACAATAATTCAGTAGGCCTAATTGCTTTGTAGTTTCACAGACTACACTTGAGCAATTACACAAGTGGAATCGGCTTGTTAAACAAAAACTGTTCAATCCAATTACTTGTACTGCAGACTACTATATTCGCTTAGTGTGTGGAATGAGCAAGTGCGCTTAATGTCCTCTAGGTTTCCTCACAAATGCCCACACTCACACATCTTTACTGTAGAAGAGGCTAGCTCTCTCCTCATGGTTTGTCACAGTTCCCCATTGTATAACACACTGACTCTCCTTCATACTCCAAACCCCCCCCCCCCATTTCTTTCGCTCCCTCCCCTTCTTTGCTTCCTAAATCATTTCTTTACATGTGTGTGGGTGCCCCCTCTCGCTGTGATTCTGATACTTCATAACGGCAGGAGGAAATTGAGCTGACCTTGAGGCTGCCGAGCTCCTTTATAATGCTGATGTATGGGGCTGTGGGCGCAGGCAGCCAGTAAGTGAGAGGCATGTTTTTATTTGCCGGGGAGCAGGGCCCAGTGTCAGGACACATAACAAGGTTCATTTCTCGCCCACTCAAGCTAGCTAGTATGCCGGGAAGCTTAGTGTCAAGCATTCAAGTCCACTAGGTGTGATTTAGCTGCATTAGCCTTTGTATACTGGAATAAGTTGCATCATGCTGCCTAAAGGATGATGATAGGGCAAAGCCACAAACAGGGTTAAGCCTGTGGGTAGAATGGGTTCACTTAAATGTGATTAAATGGTGCCGCTGCATTGCAAAAGTGTTACTGTTTGCGAGGCTCAAGGCTGTTCCAGAGATGTATTCATACAGGATTGTTTCTGGCGAGTTTGCATTTTGTAGAGCAAGCGACAGGGCTGTCATTTGACAATGACACAGTCTCTTTGACAACCTTATATCACCCTGGCTGTTATTGGTGTCATTATTTGTTCAGCGTAGATGGCCCACTTTCTTCTCTTCAGCAGCTCTCTGCTCATCAGAGCAATCAGCTACCTCCTAACACAATCAGGCTGCTCTCAAATTACAGTCATGATTGAGACCAAGTCGGTGGCAGGAAAAGAGGAGAGGGCTTATGATTCAAGCATGAACGCTGTTTAGGAGGTTGACGCGATAAATTAATATTTGTAAAATATATTGCCACCGAAGGCAATAGCCCTGCAATAAATGGAACCTTTATAATGCTGGAAGATGCATTTTTATAAGAGATGTGTTAATTCAACTCTGGCAATTTTGTGTCTGTGTTCACTTGTTTTGTTATGTGATTATGATTAGTATGATATTGTCAGCTGTTTTTGTTATTTTGTCCATTAAGAGCAACAACAATGGAGTTTAATTAACATCTGTACCACAGTCAAAATTGAACCAGGGCTGCAACTAAAGTCTACCGATTGTTTTCTTGATTAATCATCCAAGTCTTTGGCCGCTGTGAAAAATGGCCACTAACACATGCCCAGAGCCGATGGGGATGTTTACAAAATGTATCAATCAAAACCCCAAAATATCCAGTTTACTAGCATAGCATAGTTTTAGTGTAATAGCATAGCATCATAGCAAAATAAAAATACAATTGAGAGGCTGATACCAGTGGGTTTCTTTCAGTTGCTTTATAATTTGTTAAATTATTAATAATTTGTGAAAATTCTTTCAAATTAATTTTGTCTCGATCAACTAATTGTTGCAGGTCTAAATTAAACATTAAGCTTGACAAAGTTTTTTTGCATTGGCTTATTTGTTGGTTCGCAGTTAATAAGTGATATTCAGAATGTTGTATCCACCCCTCAGTTTTATCTATTTTAACAACCCTACTCTTTATACAGTCATACCAGCACTTTAAAATATAAATGTTGATTTTCAATGATCGTATAAATCAGAACACATTCATTTCAATTAACTCTTAAGCCCATGCTGATGAAGAAAAATGTTAGGAAGTGTTTAGTGCACTTCAAGTTTAACCATCACTTCTGGTGATACAAACTCACACTGATACTGTCACAACAACTATGTCTGCTCATTCATTTTGGCCTGTATGGGCTGCACTGTGGTTGTGTTGCAGATACTTCTTTTGTCCACAACCGTAGTCTGATGCTTCAGACTGTTGATTTAAATGTAAATAACATTAATGCAATGCTATAGGAGTCAAATTTACCATGATGATACATTTCAGTCTTTCTTACAATGACGTTTTGTCTTCAATTCTTTAACCATGCATGTTGAACAAAACGGGTAAAATGGGTACTTGCAGGCTCATTGCTGGTTATGTGGTTTTCAAATTAAAATCACCTCGACATGGTGGTGTAGGGACTATTCACAGTGACAAAGGGACAATAGAAATATTATACAAGTACTCATTTGTTTTGACTATGTCAGGAATGTTAAATAGTAATTTAAGCCCTAATTTGGAGCTTTGTTTGTAATGGTAGTGGTTGACATTAAGATGAGCAGAGGAAGCTCATCAGCCCTGCCAATTCGGCTCACTTCTCATATGGCACAGATCCACTTGCCTAACCCCATGTCTGGATGCTGCACTCTGAAAGCAGGCAAGGACCCAATTCATTCATAGCCCATCCAACAACACATTGACTGTACGCAAAATATGTTTTAGCAGCTTAACAGCAGCAGACTAATCAATTGATCCAAATTTTGCTGTCCATTGATCTTGGCACACCCTGGGTCCAGACAATCACAGTACATGTATGATAATGATATCATTAGCAGCCCATGGCCGATCTATTAGGGCAGGAGAATCGCTAGTAAAAACCACCCGAACCATGCATAGAAATATTTGCACTGCCAAATGCTGTGTAGAGTGGTCCAAATCTGCTTTGCAAATGCCTCCCTATCACTTTCCCCTCCCCACCTCACCACAGTAACAGTAGCATGGTAGAAAAGAAGGCGAGCCTGCTGGTGCTGCTGACTGGCATTCTGTGTGTTGATGAATGTGCCGGCCTGACGGCTCAATGTGCTTACCTAATAGGAGCTGCTCCACTGTCACACTGAGTTTCTCTGTCTCTCTTTCTCTCTCACTCACCTCACTCATGTCTTTTTCAGAGGTAGTCAGGAGAGCGTTCCACTTGGCTGGCCACTGCAGCCTCCATACTCTGTTTGTCAAAGGTTAATGGAGCTGCCTCACAATTCACACTAATCACCAGGTAATCGCTTTTGTTTGGCTTGATAGGTGGCTAAGGTCAGCCATGATGACCAATGCAGCCATTTTGGATGAAGGAGTCGGGTTTCTGCTGGTTTCTAAATATGGTTTCCAAGCTGACTTGAGATGAAAACTGTGCTTGAGCTTAGAGGTTTTAAACATGTTTTTTCATATAGAAGTGCAGGTGTAATTATTTATGTTGCACTGAACCCCAGTGTTGTCTCCTCTTTGGAAGCCCCATTTGAATCATTGCTCATATCCTAACACACTTGACACCCGCCTGTGAGTGTGGAAATTGTGAAGATGCAGAACAGGCTATCTTTAGTCTCCTCATGTTGTGTTGCGGAGGTGTTTGAAGTGGTTAGTATGAGCCTGGTGTTAAGATAGTGGACAGCCAGAGACATTGACAGCCTGAGAGATGGACTAAAGTCATGAAAGTGAGAGCGCTTGTCTTTGATGTCATCAAGCTCCCGAAGGACCGTGGTGGTCTGAGGGGATTGGGGTCTCAGCACAGGACTTTGGGATTGTCATGTCAAAAGGGTCTCATTGAGGCACAAGTGCATGCATATTCAGATAGTGAGGACTGAGACCAGGCAGCTAAAGAAGGAAAGGCCAGTTTGTCATCATCCACATCAGCCCATGGTGCTCACATATAATAACCCTCAACTCTAACGGAGCGGATGTGATCTTGCTCTCACGTAAGCACACACGCTAGAATATAGGAATGGACATTTCTAGGCCTGTTGAACTTGTTTTAGTTGCTCTATTGAGACTATTGGGAGAGACTGAATAGGCAGTTAGTTAAAGGAATGATGTTGCATGGCTTGTGCTATTTGCTTACAGCCTCTAGGGCGAGATATGAGCAGATTAAAATGGAGATAGGTTAGTCACAGACTGATTTTAGAGGGTTTTTTTTTTTTTTAAAACTGGGAGACAGATGAGTCCCTGTATGTGTCTGCTTGATGGCAACATTGTCTGTCACCGTGGTAATCCCAGAGTTACTGAGGGGATTGCAAAAATCAATGTGAGCTATTCATACATGGATCTAATCCTCAGAATTACTGCCATTTAATCTGTGGTTATGTCGGGGCTCTGATGGCTCGAATGCTGTCAAACAGATGTCCTTGCTCAGCCACCCAGGTTAGGCTGCACCTGGCGACACCATTGAGCCCTGGCACTAGGTGGCCCGCTGCACATTTCATCTTGTCCTCAGGTGGCATCTGTTGTATGAAAACATGCATTATAGTGTCATGGTGCATCTAAAACAAAATAGAGCCAAATCTTTAAATCAAACATCCACGACCTCAACATCTTCTTTGATCACCGAGTCAGTATGTTTGTTTGTGCTAGTTCTTTCCTCCGAGTGTCATACAACAGTATACCCTGCTTGCTGTATCGTCAAACAGTGCTGAGATTGCATGGATAGAAATACTTTGATTTTATTCACTGCACACCTGGTGTTATTTTTCAAATTCAAAGCCAAACAGACCATTTCACTTCACAATGCAGGCTGAATTCAGGAGGTGTACTGCATCAGAAGCAGGGAATGAATAATAACAAACGGTATAATTTTGTACATCTGGTAAATATCTCGGGATGTTGCTTTGTTTCGTATACAAGCTTTGCCACTAATAGGTATTTGGTTAAAACATCAGCCACACCCTCCTTTTAAAGACAAACAGAGAAATCCTACACATATTCATCCCACACTGCCCTACATGTTCATCAGTTCATCTCATCTTGCCTTTAAGGCGTCTGACCTGAGCTACATAGAATATACTATATAATATACAAAGCTAAATAAATATACCACAAACACATAACCTATAGAGTATATTATTCTAAACCGTCTGGACAGATTTTCTGAAATTTTCCTCATTGGTTTTCTTTTGTTTGCAAAAGCTTTATCCACCAAGTAATAGATTGAATACAATATACAGCTTTCATGAAAAGAATGAGACTACTGTGCAAGAATCACTCATTATTTGTCAAAATCAAGATCTAACAATTAATTTGATTGTTACACCTCATACGTAACAGCAGGCGTGCACGCAGAATAGAAGTGCACACACGTACACATTCCCAGTCTGTGCTGTATTAAAATGCTTACATTGAAATGTAGCAGATTGTAGTGTGTGTGCGTGTCTGTGTCTGTGTGTGTGTAGTTCTGGGTGTTAAAGAGAGTAAATGCAGGGAATCTCTCAGTGTGCGGATGCTGAATGTGAAATGTCAATGTTATTGAACAGGTGCTGCGAGGCAGAGCTGTGATGTTTTTATTTCCAAGCTCTTGTCGAGCGAGGCAGAGAAGAGAGGGCTCATGGGATAATGGGGGAGGTTCGGGGGTGGGGGACTGTGCGCGAGTGTGCTTCTTTGTGTATATGTGTGTGTGTGTTTTACAGTGTGTAGCAGGTATGAGTGCCTAGATCTGTGTGTATCCAGAGTTTATTCCGGGGTTTATTGAGAAGAGGGAAATGAATACTGGCTTAGAATAAATGCTCTCAATCTCCTCATTGAAAATGTTAACTGCACTGTGAATGGTATTATTTTTTGTTCACCCTCATGTCTTTCAGTGGCTACATTCACCATGTGTTCCACATGATGCCAAATATGGCAGCCGTCTTCACCCATGCATACACCTCTACTGTCAAGCTGTTATCACCTCATTTGTTCCATTTACACATCATTCATGGTTTTTTCCCTTCTCCTCTGTGTGTGTCTGTTTTTTTCCCTTCAGTTTTTCTCTTGCAGACTGTCGTTGTGTCAATACTTGTTGAGAAGCAGTGTGGCAGTGAACTAGGAGGTGAATGCAGTCAAGGTTAGTCAACAATGTTTCACCACACTGGAGCGCTGACTAAAGCAGCATTTTCCTCTGCCCTAACCCTCTCTCCTTCCCCTCAAAATGTTTCTATTCCTGCCCCACCCAGTAGACTGCGATCATGTCCTCTACCTGCCCATTTTGCTCTCAGGCTTATTCCTCTCCTTCATCATCCTCACCCCTTGTAGTGCTTCGTCTTCTCCACCATACTCCTCCTTCCCCTCTCAGCCATCACTCCTGATACTTTCTGTTCCCCTGGAGAGAGCAGCTCAAACCTGTCAGCGCTCATTCGTCCCTTAACTGCTAACTCATGCTAACCCGCTCTTGTGTTTGTGTCTGGATGCATTGTTTTCCTATTTAATGTGCAGACCATTCTCTTTCCTTTCCATTTCCTCTTTCCAGTGCAATACTGTCTTTTGGCGCTGTTACTTAAAGCCACCAATCTACCAATCCTCTTTTTTTACTGCGGTTTCACTTGTGATTCTGCGTTGCACTTTTAATTCCAATGGGCACATATGAAAATGTGATTACTGTCTTGCCATTTCCACTCCCCTCTCAAGCCATTATATAAAAAAAAAATTTTTAAAAAGAGGTGAGAGAATGTCCACAACAGCGGCGGAGAATCCAGTCACGATATGGAGGGGGCTGCAGTTCAAAGCCGACTAGCAGGTTACTTAATGAGTTTGGTAATTGGCTTGCTTTGGCCTCCGCGCATCCCTGCCCTCCTGCTGCTGACGTGTGCAGGAATAGAGAGAGCTACGGATTGCACTCCCTCCTTTGCTCCGTCTTTCCTTCCCTCGCTCGACCCATCCATCTTTCCCTCCACCCATCCCTCTTCCACGAGCTGACTTAAGGAGCCAGTGCTGCATCAAGCCTCCTCTGTCTATTCCCTCCTGTTCCTATTATGAAAACAGTTAGTATGCTGCATGTTAGGTTTCCACTCTGCTCAATATCGAATATCACCAGTGTTACTCTATCTCTCATTCCCCCAGTCTCTCCCACTCGGTCGCTATCTCTTACACGCACACTCACTTTCTAACATATACACACACACACACACACACACACACACGCACACACACACACACACACACACACACACACACACACACACACCTATTATATGTTAGATGCTTCATGCATTATGCAGAATATGTGCATCCAAACAAGCAATTTGCAGAATTTCCAGTTCACCACTTCTGAGTAGTAATTCTCTGTGTGTCCACAACAGCATAATGAGAAACACAGTTCCATGCTCAGTTGATTTATAAGTCCAAACAATAAAGACAAAGAGTAGCAGGCTTGCCATGTAATCATAAATGACACTTAACATATTATTCTCAGATTTCAGCACATTATCTCCTCACCAGAGACATCAAAGCAACAGCTATTCTTCGTGTCTCATTGCCGTTATAGTAATGTGTAGTGATGAAAAAAGGCAGTATCACATCTGGTGTAAATCTCGTTTAACCACATGTGGAATTATAGTGATAATAGTTTGGGAAAAAATTGAAAAAAGGAACTTCATGGTTTTGTTGTAATCGATAGAAGTATGGTTTTTAGTCTGGATTGTTTATTGCTATGTTTGTTTATAAAAAGGTTTAGTGCCTTTGGGGATCTGCACTAGTGAAGCTTAACCTAATATATATTCTGGCTAATGAGCGAGCTTCCCACCTTCTTGCCTATTCCCATTAATTTCCATTTTGTACCTTTAAAAATCCATAAATAAAGCCTGCATGCATTAGTAAATGTAGCTGTCTCCAGTTGCGAGACTGCTGCCAAGCTTTTTATCTACTCCCACAGTGGAACGGTTGATTCTGAACGCTGCAGGGGTTGGAAGGCCAAAGCACAGCTAAGTGGCTCCTCTTGACCTCAGCAGCGATCTCCAAACTGTCTGCTCTGACTGCACACAGACCGATTTTTACCCATTCGCTCCCACAAAAACAGTCTAATCTCATAACACAGCCTCAACACCCTCTCTGTGTGCTGTCTCTTTGAATAACACATCCTTTTCTCACCACACCCAGTGCTGACATACTGACCGTACATTTGCCTTTGAGATTACTTCTCTCTGCTATTATTCATGCCAAATGATAAAGAAAAAGGAATGTGAGGAGGAGAGTGAGGTGGAAAAATCCAAGATGTGAGAAATCAGCTTGAACGGCTTGAGAATCTTGTTCCTCTGACCTACAATGGATGTGCTTATTCTAGTTATCGCTATCTATCTGTAAACTAGATGGCTGAATCATTAGCTTACACACTGAGAGCAGCCATGTGTAACCAGAGGAGAATAATTGATTTTTGAATAAGCATTGGTACTGGAGGAAAAAAAAAAAAGATACAGCTTTGTGGGCCATCGCGCCATATTGAGCATCTTAATACGCATGTCATGAATTATCGTGTGTGGAGTTAATTTTTTGTTTTACACGTTATGAGCCTCAGTTCCCCCACCCCCCTCTTTTTAGCACAGCAACAGCATGAAGCTGCACCTCTGCTCACTGTCCATAGGGTGGCAGTGTATGGAGGTGGGACGGCCATGTGCTCTGTGTGGAATGGAGCAGTCACCGGCTATCTGAACAGATTAGCTCGCAGACAGTAACCACACAGGAATCACACACCCCAACCGCCACTCTCTTTTGCTCTCACAATCACGGAACTTATTTGTTTTCCAGGACTGCCGTTCACTTTTAAACACAGTTTCACTTTACTTGAAAAAGATTTTCCTAACTGGATCCAGAGCTAAGCACCAGACACATGTACTGTTTGTTTATGTTGCTGTGTCTTTGTTCACAAGAGGATTTGCCTGAAATGTAAACTTCCTCTTTTGCACCACAGCCTGCACTCTGTCTCTCTGTGGCCCTCTTGGAAATACAGTCTCATTCCTCAGAGCCTGTTCTCGGTGCAGCCATGGCAGGCTGAACTACTCTTTTATTCAGATGAATGAGGCCCTGTTTTGCCTGGAGAATCAGACAGACACAGACAGTCCATGTGAGAGCTCGAAGAATGTCTGTGGAAAATCAGGGATTTAGTGAAATATCATCTATGGTATTACTCGTGTGCATTTCTTTGTGTCTGTTTTCACTTTGAATATATGTGATGTTATGGCCACACCGATTTGGCTGATTATTTTCTGGTTCTTAAGCATTTCACAAAATGATTCTTACCTTCTTTCTTCGTTTAAGCAACCTGTGAGCTAATGGAAAGGGTAGACGGGTAGATATCCTGTGAAGTTTGTTGCTTTTGTTCATATATATCAACATGCTGTAGTTTATAAAAAGCTATGCGTCCTCTCACTAACATTGAATCGGTTTGTTTGCCAGGTAGCAGCTATCTCCATCTGGAATAAGATTTACCTACATTCATTTTTTTTAATATGCAATAGTTTTACCAAATGGCCGCTGCAAGCAAGTTTCACTCTCTTGAGTAGCTTGTGTAGCTTGGCAAAGACATTAGACATATGTAGCCTACAAGTGTCTTGGTTTTCAGAGTGTTGCGAGGCTGCCAAATGTGACTGTGAATAGCTATGTAAACAAGATAGCTATGTGAGGCTAGACCTTGCACTGATTGCCTAAAGTGAAATACCACTCTTTGGCTTCCCTCACATTTTTACAACTGTGTTAATGATCTCAAATAAAGGCTTGGTAGGTAGCAGCTTAATTACTATCTGTCTGTTTGGATTCCCTCCAAAGGACATCTTTATTTTCAGTTAGTCTTTTGTCACCTTGATAGGGCTTGTTGTATAGAGAAAAGTGTAACGTCTATTGTTTGAAGGTCCTTTTTCTTTTTTTAAATTAATGAAATCTTACTCTGTTGAGCAATGTTCTTTTTAGCTAAAGCAGTAGTCCTTGAAAAACTTGAATCTTCATATCCACAAGCGTGTAGTTAAACCATATTTAGCTGAGTAATTTCCTTGAGTTACTTTGTTGGGAGATTGGAGAGGATTGTTTTATTGCTTCCCCTTCTCTCAACCCCCTCCAGGCAAAGTCTGTGTTTTAATTAGTCATGTAAGACCCTATTTTCCCTTTGGATTCCCCAACTTGTAAAGTGCTCTCTTAAGAATCCATGAAGGCTAAAAGGGGCAATGAATGATTTGAAGTCAGCTTTTTTTTGCTTGCCTGCCAACAGAGAAGAGCGGGGGGGCTATCAGCACTTGCCGTCAGAATGAGGAACAGTAACTTCAAGCAGCAGTCACACAGAGTCTTTGTTCTTTATGGATATAGTACGTGTGGCGAAGAGAGAGTCACTGCTTTAAAGCCCCATCTGGAATAGCACTGTTCAAGTTTCTAATACGTGAAGAATGGCTCCTGTAGATAATACCTGCCTGAGAATGGTAAAATGGTCTCAAGGTTCAATCTAGCACATCTGTTCTTCCTCACTGTATTATGTTTTGGCAGCAGGGAAGTTAGCTTGTTACACTGCAGAGATTTAGTCGTGTGTTAAAATTGAGCTTCTGAAGTACACCCCCACCACCGCCACAACCTAACCCTCCCCTTGGTTTACAAGTCTGTTTTCTTCTCTCGATCCCTTTTTCCTTCAACTTGTCTGCTCATCCCTGGTGAATGTATTAAATGAAGTTACTAGATATGAGTGCTTAAGAGGCCAGGGCCTCTGAGGCTTGCCAAGTCTCTCACAGGCTTGGCTCAGTCATCCATGTCACTTTTTTCTGTTGTTTCAGCTACTGGCTGACTTATTTGTATTGCTGAGCACTTTCTCTCCCTCGCTTGCTCTCTGTGTTTGCTGCCTCTGAGTGGCTTGTTTTTCTCCGGCGTGGAGGAATCAGGCTAAAGCAAACAGTGTGTGTCAGCCACAGCTTTTGTTAAGTATTCATTTTTAATGAGCGTAAGTGGCTACAGAATCCTATAAACCATAAATGGAGTAGTCAGGCTGGGGAGGGGGGAGGGAGGGGCCATGTTGGCCTTTGATTCAGTGGCACTCTCGCAGTCTTTTTGTTTAGTAACACTTGTACTAATTATGTTGGATGTGAATGGAAAAAAAAAACATATTCCAAAATGATAGTTTGTGTTGCTTTATTGTGCCATTTTTTCCCCTTCATACACCCCCTCTGGTTCTGGTAGCTCTTACAAGGAATTGTTCTCCTTTAATAATCTTTAGGAAAAAGCGTTACAGAAAAGTGTCATTTTTCTCTTTCGCGCAGCACACAGCTCTGTTAGATTTCATTTCCTCTGAATTCAGAAAGACGCACCTAGTAACCAGTTTTTGTTCTGTCGGGATCGAAGGCACTGTAGCTGTAGAAAGGGGTGCTCAGGGAAAAGGTATTGTGATGGGCCGTTTGAATGCTGAACAGAATTGAATAGACACAGTCAGCTTCCCAGATACATGCTTAGGCCTGTAGAATGTGGAGTGCTTTGCTTGTAACTGCACCGGTTGTCTCCTTTCATTATCGGTTAATGGTGCCCAACTTGACAGAGCCATGTGATAAACAGAGGAGCTGTGAAATCCTGGAGGTGGAGTTCTCGTCTGCCTGATAATGGGATCTCATCTGCCAGAGAGGGGAGCCTGCCCCGCCAGCCAATCCAGCTTTGCATTGCACTGCCTTCAGACAGGATTCACTGCACTCAGCCTTCACTGCTTTCGTGGGCCAACTTAAGCCTGACAGACCTACTGAGGAAGGTTGGCATTAGACTGGTTTCTTCTCTGAGCACATGATAGAATAATTTTTGGAGCCTTTGTATTACCTTTAAGCTTTGATTGTGCATTTCCACCCCCATATCAATCTTGGATCCTTTGAGTGTTTGCGTCACTCAGGAAAGGAGGCAGACTGTGTGTGTGTGTGTGTGTGTGTAAATATCATAAATATTGACCTTGTGAAATGTATACATACAGTGATAAGGGAGGAGCTGTCGCTGCTGGTCTTAGGTTACTATGTGGAGGGGGAGTACAACTTCTCAGGACAGATGCCTCAGGAGCTGGAAAAGGTTTTACCAGCACTTTGTTGCACAGCACAACCCCCCACCCCCTCTGCTTCTGAAACGAAGACGACAAACATGGTTTGGAGCACAATGAAGGACCCCCTGCACACCACCCTCAACTCAATTTCCTTACTGCCTGTCTCTCCTGCTGCCCGTGTTTGGCTGTAGTGCAAAAAGAGCCCAATGCACAGACTATTTGCTGTAGTTAATTGGATTTTGACAGTGATCCAATATCATGTTCAAGACAATGAAAATGTGTCAAGCTACTCGCTCACTGAAATGGAAATCATCCTATTAATTTATAACTTAACCGTCCATCTTTGTTTTCCGCTCCTCTTACATGTGGTGTCTGATTTTTTTAACAGAAAACAAACTGTTGTGTATTTCCTACCACACAATGACACAAAATGAGCACTGAGACCTTGGAATATAACCAGGATCACATTTGATGTGATGTGCAGGCTAACCATTAAAATCAGCCTCCCAAATACTGCTAATGGACTATTCACATTATCAACCCTGCTTGTTTCTGCCTTTTTAATGGGTGGGGTGACTAATTAATTCATTATCCAAAAATGCAAATGAGCTCTACAAGCCTGAGCAGCATTCAGCCGCCTCCCTCTTGTGTATTTTCCAGCAGATGCATATACACTAATGTTTTCAGATATAAATCAGCGACCTGCGCATTAGAACGTCATTTTGTTGATTCCTCTATTTAACCATTAAAACGTGTCATTGCCGCGTGGCACTGTGTAGAATAAAAAAAAAAACATTGAGCCATTATTTACAAGGTAATACTACTACTAGGCTACTACTATTACCAGCTTTCGCGGTTTTCATTGTCTTGCTTCAGTGTTTCAGTCACATTCCCATAAGCGTTACCATTGATCGGTTGATGATGGTCGGTCGAGCCACTTTGGCTGCCGTGCACCTCGCTTCCTGATGCAAACACACACACACACACACACACGCACGCACACACACACACACACACGCACACACACACACACACACACACAGTGCACGCAGCGTGTCCCTATGGGGCCGCCATCAATCATCAGCCCCATTGGCGTCCCCCCAACCACCACCACCACCACCCTTTTGTCCCTGATGATTATTTGAATCCAGTCCATGTTTTTGTTTCGCTCGGATTTTTTTTTTTTTCTCTTTTTTTGAGTGTGGTCGGGGTAATTCTCCTTCACTAGTGTCTGGATAAAGAAAGACT
>NW_019525414.1:3942164-3953931 GCF_002814215.2 Seriola lalandi dorsalis | reverse complement strand
GATGGTCGGTCGAGCCACTTTGGCTGCCGTGCACCTCGCTTCCTGATGCAAACACACACACACACACACACACACACACACAGTGCACGCAGCGTGTCCCTATGGGGCCGCCATCAATCATCAGCCCCATTGGCGTCCCCCCAACCACCACCACCACCACCCTTTTGTCCCTGATGATTATTTGAATCCAGTCCATGTTTTTGTTTCGCTCGGATTTTTTTTTTTTCTCTTTTTTTGAGTGTGGTCGGGGTAATTCTCCTTCACTAGTGTCTGGATAAAGAAAGACTAGGTCAGCCATGTGGATGCGTCTGTTGAACAGCTGAAGAGGAGGAGGAGGAGGAGGAGGGGGGTTTACAGAGACGGAGGGAGCGATAGAGAGCGTGGAGTGTGTGTGTGCATAGGAAAGAGAGAGAGAAGAGGGGGGAGAGCGTGTGTGAGTGTGAGAGTGTGTGTGTGGAAAAGGAAGCGGAGCCTGTAAACGGCGAACTCACTGGTTTCCTACCCCTCGAAATAACTATTACAGCGCTGTGTTACTTTTCATGTGGACACTATCATCGACAGCAACAACAACACGGCCGGAGGGAATAGGAGCAGTTTCGAGGGGGGTGGGGGGGTTTGCTAACGTTATAGTGCCTTTCCTCGGTGATTTCGGACGTGAAGAGTCTGTCAGTAAAGTGAAACCGTCTTTTGTTGAAGCAAGTGCTCGCCTGAGCCCCTCCGTGCGGGCAGCGGGGTTTAAAAAAAAAAAACAAAAAAAAAACCAGGGGATAAAAAGTGTCCGTGTTCGCCTCGCTTTGTCCCGGGTCTTGGATTTGGCCCAGCTCGCTTGCCTTTTTTGAGTTCGGTGGGTCATCTCGGGCAAGGCTCGCGTTTTCAACTTGTTTGCAGCAGGCTCTGGGACTCCAAGAATCACCAGACTGGCGGGTGAGTAGTTGAATACAAAAAAAGATTGCAGGATGGTTGTGGTTGGTGGAGGAGGGTGCAGACGGGGAGCAATGTGTGGGTGATAAAGAAGCGGAATTTGGGCGATAGTGATGACTAAAGGCGAGAGGCACTTGGATTTTGAGTTTAAAGTGGCTCGATTTTGTTTATATCCGGAGTAGGAAGCGCGTGTGACCTCGAGTCAAATGTTGTTGAGGGCTCCGGCGAGCTGAAAGTTGGCTGCATTGTTGTAAAACTTGGCTCTCCCTGGACTGTGTAGCAGACCCTCAAGCAACCTCCATGACCTGGCCCAGCCTGTAACAGGGGTTCAGCAGCTAATGGTTTTGAAGTGAGAGTAATGATAATGAAGTAAACAAAAGGAGAGCTTCAATAGCAACGTTGCTGCCCAGGAAACACACTTCAAAGCTGCAAAAACTACTTGTGCGTGTGTATTTGAGCAATCAATCAGTTTCGAGGAAAGAAAAAAAAGTTGCCTTTTCAATGTTGAAATAAATCTTGATGAGTCAGTGACACATAAATTTTGATGGGTGGGATTTCCCCATGTTTCACTGAAAGGATTGACTGTTGGATTTACAGCCTTGCTCGTGTCATAAATTGATTATTGGACAGAAATAATGGAAAGTAGCTTAGTGTTTTTGAAAGAGGGGTGGGGAATTGTGTGTGAACCAGTTGCAAACTGTTGAAGGACCACCAAATTAACTTGACTTCCCCCCTTCAGCACCCCAGAGGCTATGAACTCTGGCCCAAGCACATGCAGCCCTCACTGGGGGGGGGGGGGATCTGTGCCTGTTGTTGAAAAGAGCAGGGGGGGCGGTTGGCTGGTGGGATGTGTGTGTGTTTAGGAGAGGGCAGCTTAGGATCTGAAAGCAGACTACAGTTATTTGTCTGAAGGCAGCTTATCCAATGTTTTCCAGTTATAGTAAAAGAGGGAGGAGGGCTTGTTTTGTTAAATCACTGTAACATTGGTCATAGTAAGTCTTCATGTGACTCCAGTCAGAAGTGGAATCCACAGGGTTTGTGGCCACATAAGCACAAAGAAAGCTTCAGCCCTGAAACAAGATTCAAATCGGGGGGGCAGTGATTGCCTTCAGTCTGTGCCATATAAAAACAACCCTTCCTCTACTGCTGTGTTACTGAGCTATTACATGGACTCAGATGTTGCATCGCTAATTGTGAGGAGCTAATCTCCACCATGCCCAGCTTCCTGTGGCATTTTTTTGTCCCCTTGCTAGTTGAGAAGTGACCTCTAGCTTAATGATTCAGATGTGATTAATCCACTTGAGTGGGACGACGCTGCATAGGCTAATGTCTGACACAAGCACTGTAGATAATGGATGATTGTTGAAACAGAAAGGACATTTACTCCACCTAAAGTGTTTGAATGTTTGAGGCTCAGTCGGTTTTAAAAAGCCACGTGAATGGGAAAATTCTGTCATGAGGTGCAAATGTGGTTAAAATTTTAATAATGGTTGTCTTTCACGGTGCTCCTGTCACTCTGAACAATGCTGAACTGTCAGTCAGCGCTCTCCACTCTTAAATGGGAGTGATCTTTGATTTCAGTGTCATTAACAGATGGAGTGTAAAGATTTAAGCCTTACTTCCGTTTTACCGGCAATTTTCAGGTGATGTCGCTAGCCATATGATTTTTCTTTGTGCCACTGTTATGAAATAAAAATATGACAGCGTATACAAGTTGGGATTTGAGTTTTTGCCGTCATATGTATTTGACACTGAGGCTTTTACAGAAACTCACCATGTCACTCTCTAGAGGTGTCTTTTAATTTAGATGTGAGTTTTTGCCTTTTCCCATGGTCACTGAAGTGGGCTAGAGTTGGTCCTTTATTAGAGTGATAGGCCTGTTTCTGAAGTAACCAGCAGTGAGACAGAAATCATTATGGTTAGGCAGCTTCATACAGGTAACATGCAATCACAATCTCAGCCTACACTGTCATGTGGGAAAACTTGCATAGCTTGTATTTCTGAACACATTTTTAAATGGCATCCTCCTCACTTCCCCAGAGGTTAGGATATCCATTTAGTTTCACTACTTGTGGATTGAATGAAAGAGGAAGTGGTGGTCAGCCCTCTTAATGGAGTTGTGCACAAGATCTCGAGTTGGTCAGAAAGCACTGAGGATTTCACAGTAAGGCTGCTATAAGATGAGAATATAGCAGCCTAGATCTTAATTATGTACACACTGCCATACTGCTGCCGGTATCATTTCACATCATCTCTATTTGCAGTGCTCATACCAGTGTTTGTGGGAAATTAAATCTGATGTGCAATTTGATCTGGGTCTGAGTCCGCAGTCTGTTGTTGATTCATGTAAACCAAGGGAAGCATAGTAGCGGTGTGAGTCACCCCCCTTCACAAACACAAGTCTCACCGCTGACAAGGTACAGGGAGCTAGTAAACATTCAGCTCACATACAGGCGCATGTATGAGTGTCACCTCTGAGGAATCTGAGGGACGATATCCGGATCAAAGAGGCTGTTTCTGACCATACAGAGAGAGAGTGAGGCTGTAACGGCTGTCTAGCTGCTCAGAGGCGGCTGAATGTTTGACAGGGCATTGGAAAAACGTTATTTAATCTGCTCGCATGATGGCCCTCACCGGGATTGCACCATGCTGCGTCTCTGCCCCCTTTTTTCCTCCCTGTGTCAGGATGATGGCAATTCCTGGCTGGTAGAAAAATACTGTCCGTGGGTGTTTTTTAACGGTATGATGTAATGCATAAAGAATCAGAGAAAGGTGAGTTGTAACTGATGCGGTGTTGGCGGCCCGCTCATTTTCTTTACAACGAGTATGTCTGCTGGGGTCTTGATATTGTTTCCATGCGGGTTATAGTCTGAATGACTCTATATTCCATTGTCATTACAACGCAACGACCCTGTTGTTATGATAATAAGCTACATGAATGAAAACAGATGTGTCGTTTGACCCATTAAAAACAAACTGTAGGATGCTGATCAGGTAAATGAAGGTAGATTACAACTCTAGCTTTTTGGCCGTCTGAATGTGTCTTAACTGCATATATCTCAGCCACATAAAAGGTATTGCTTGCAGTTACCCTCCCACTTTTGACCCCAACTATACAGAAATGCGAGAGCTGCCTTGTCATAAAGCCAGGCGGAAAATCAATGAGAAGTCATGGCTTCCATACCATTGTTGGTATCACTTCCATCCCCCAACACAGAAGCAGACTCATGGTTTTGTGGAGCGATGATAAATCTTTTCAGATCTTGTTGATTCTTTAGAAGGGTTCTAAATGGGATGAGCTAGCTGGGCATTTCCTGACCTATTGTCCTTGCAGATAGTGGTGTACCAGTGACTCATTTAGAATACATTAACCACAGATTGACATAGTACACATGAAACAGTCTTAGCACTGCTAAGGAGGCAGTACCCTCTGGTGGGTGACTACTGAAATAGAGATGAAGGACTGGAGAGGTGCTTTGATTGTTCATAGAAAATTCCTTCTAATTTGTTGTGTACACAGAGGAAGGGCCGATATCTTTAATTAACACAAACCTCTGGAGCCAGCGATGAGTGAGAAATTGGTATAATTGAAAATAGGCCCTATCTCCTTTTCCCCCCTCTCTGTCTGTACATCCTTAAAGCAGCTGAGCCCATCGGAGGGCACTTTCACACATGTTAAGTGGGGGGACATCTGGCCTCGTTAATTCAGTGCATGGTCATAAAGTGGAATGGCGATTCCCCACAGGGCCGCCTGCTCTGAACACCATCAGATGGAGCCTGTGTGTCCTCGATGCTTCCTCGTCCTCCCTGTTGACTGTCCCTCTGACACCAGCTTTGACACTTCAACAAGAACCTCCTCGCAATCTCGGCTCAATGTACACAAGTGCAGATGTCCGGGGAAGATAAAAGTGCCAGTGGCAGTTCATAAACCTTCATGTCCCAGAAAATAAAATTGTGCTTCTGTAAAGCTGTAATGTGTGATTTTGACCAATCCTCATTTTCATTCACTTATTAAAACAAAGGAGCGAGATGCTGTTTGGGATTTAATAATTTACTTCACCTAAACAGCTTTTTCCCTGCACCATATATTTGATATCAGTGGCCTGTGGTCATTAAGTGTATGTGATATGATGAGTGGGCTGTCAGTCTATATTCCAGTATCCACCTTACGTCTCTGCATCCTCAGGAACGGTAGCAAATGATCAAGTGACAGCACTGGGCTGAAGCGTTCATGCGGCGCATTCATATCCTATTTTAACGAGTAAACATTTAATGTGTTTAAATGTATCACATCTTTATTTATGCATAGAATCTGCTGTTAAGTCTGAATTATACATTAGCCAATGAATAATGCATCAGTGCCATTCCTTAATGATTACTTGCCAGGCAGCGAATGGTGATATTTGCTGATAAATTTACCCATTGATCTTGCTTGTGTTTAACCAGGCTTGTAGAGATGATGTCTGCTGCTGCTGAATTTTGTGTTTAGGGAGGTTTTTTTTTTTTGTAAAGGATGTAATCAAAAGCAAGCTAATTGTCTGGGTTTTATTTTAATAAGATGTCTTTTAAAAATGACAAGTGAGCCCTGAGGAATTAAAGGAAAATGGATAAAATGTGAATTTTCCGAGGACTCTACTCAGTAGTTGTTAGATCTCAATTCTACCATTTTTGTCTAATATCTCAGTGAGGTTGGTGTGTTTACATATTGTTCCCTTCGTGGCTGCTCTTAGGATGAGTGGTTTATCCCCAGACCTCGACAGATCAATGTCCAATTACAGTGTTGCCTTGTAGTCATTACACAGCAGAGTATGTTTGTTTGAAGTACAGTGTCTAGACGATGTCTGTCGGGCTGGTAATTTGGCCCATACTTTGTGAAGGTTGTCTTTTGATACTGCGTCTTTATTGGCACTGCTCTTAACAGCTGTACCGAGCCAGATTATTGACACATTATCCGTATAATACTCTGAGTCTAGCATTGCCTAAGCCTTGAAGCACACCCCGTTACTGTGCAGATACATTGCTGTCCACACAATGAGAAAATATTGACTTGTTGTCACTCACTCATTTGATTAGTTGTGCGGCTGATTCTGCTTTTCATTTGTCACCCTGGCAACGTAAATGGGAAAACACAGCAACAGCGTCTTTCTATCCAGAAACGAAGCACCGGAGCATTGCAGACTATCACATCTGGAAAACCTCTCTCTAAGCAGGAATGAATGTCTTTATCACTCACGGTGTATCATTGGCACTTGTCAGCTCAGCTAGTATCCACCAAAAGCCAACATTTGACAGCTTTTCTCACTGCAGAATGTGCAGCTGCGTGGGAGTGATGTACTCCAACAATTCCACTTTGATTTTACAGCTCAGTTGAGTGAGATTCATCCGTATATTTACAGTGTTGGCGAGTTACTCCATTTTCTTTTGTCTGTGAGAAGAGCAGCTTAAAGCAGTCTGCTGCTGTGTGTAAGCCAGGTCATAACGAGAGCACCTTACATTTAATCCAACAGGATTCATCAGTGGCCTTGTTCCTCCAAAAATAATGAGGTAGACAGTAAGGGCTGCCCCAGGCTGCATGTAGGGAGTTGATCTCTCTGAACCGGCAAATCATTCCTGTTTTTTATGCTAAAAAGACAGGCTAATGACTATTCTTGATGTGTGTCAGTGCTTTAAGTTAACTAGCGTTAATTCACAGAAAGATCTAATGGGCTTGATTGTCAAGCTGAGTCGAGGCAGTCAGTGAGAGGCTTGTGCTCGGGTAGGGGGGGAGTGTAATTGTTTTTGCTGGCGGTGATTCTCTCTGGAAGGGATGACTGCACAATCCAGATATGTAAACAAGAAGAAACTGAAAGGCAATATGCTGATACCTTGTCTGTTTCCTCTTGATCAACCTAGCTTTTGAAATGCAATTTCTGAAGCTTTGCCCAAACACTCTTTAGATTCAGCTTGGCAGTAATGGTTGCTTTACAAACCTGCGTCTGCTCAACTAAGCATTTCAAACATGTAAATCGAACGTGGAAATTAGAGATGTTGAGGAAATCATTAACTGTGACGGCGCAACCTAAAACAAAGAGAGGGAGAGTTAAAGACAACAGATGCTCAAAGGGTTTGATTCTGCTTATTGGTGCATGACACTTATTTGTGCAGCGGAGACTCTCAGTGCTTTCATAGTAGACAATGATGCCGTGTCTTGCCAATGCCCTGCCAGTCATCTGTTCTCCAGAGGCATTTGCAACATTCATTTAATGTTTATGTATTTATCCAAACCTCACATTTCTTTGCTTGCTCACGCCTGGTGTCATTTTTACACACTTGGAATCAGGTTGCTGGTTTGTCTGCACAAGACATCTTGTAGTGTTTATCACGCTGTAGCAGAGTAGACTTCCACCTCTTATGTTTCATAAATAACAAAGCTGCCCAGCCCTGCGCCAGTAAAAGAGGAAGGTTGCTTTGATAAAGTGAGCTGACTCTATTGGTCCGATAAAGATCAACTTAAAACCCACCAGGAAGCAGTCCAGTTTGCAAACACACGGTTTTTGGGGTTAGTGTTTGAGTCAGCGTCGGGGCAAGACTGGACATCTGTCTCCTAGTGATCTATAATGCCCACAATCCCTCCCACAGACTGTCGGCTTTGGCACTCGAGCAGTACACCGGTTGCTGTAGTACAACCAGCCACCCACAACAGTGACTTATCTCGCTAGCATAACAAACAGCGCGCTAACAAAGAGGATAGAAAGCAATAGGACACACGGCAACAGTGGACCTTAAGAGCCCCGTGCCATCATAACTCCACTTCAAAATGGAGGCCTTTGTTCTGAGATTGTTGGAGAGGACATCATAGCAAGGTAGCAGCACATCTTTTCATCCTCGAACACACTCACTCCCACTCAGTCAGTCTGCTGTCGGTGAAGGAGATCCTCTGCCTGATAGGGCTTCAGAGAAAGGTATTCCTCCGGGACTGTTGTTGAGGGATTTCTCCAGTTCTCCCATGCACTGATTAAAGGGACACTTGTAGATAATCCTTTTAAAAATAGGTCTTTGTTGTGGCAGTGTGTTGGAGTGAGGTGGGGTGTGTGGGGGCAGAAAAAGCCCCAGATTGGGATTTTTAAATGGTTATCACCTTGGTATGATCCGCCACTCTGCTAACATAAATATTTAATTACAGGGTGGCTGAAATAGAGCTGTTACAGACTGCTGGTGAGAAATGGAGCTTCTATTTAGAGCCCATACTGTTCCATAAAGTCATGGCATTGGTAGGCAGCCCAAGGTTATTAGTGTGGTATGAGAGTAGTGTGTGTTTGTGGTGTGTCTGTGGGTTGCTGAGGAGTTCTCACTCTTTTCTTGCTGCAGTGATATGAAGGAGAGAAATGCACTCAGTCTGTTATTGAGCATTCACTCATGAATCCTTGATGGATTACGGTTGTGTGTATGTGTGTGAGAAGGAGCGCTGTTGTGGCAGCAGCAGCACTATAGTTAATGCACGGCAGCGGTGTTCAGGCGCACTTCACTTGAACTATTTCTACAAGCAAAACAGCTGTATGTTTTACCCTTTACTACCTTAGTTTTGCTCTGTTTCATTTCACATGCCCCTTTTCCTCTGGGTTCTTGTTCGGTGTCATTCATTTCATGCAAAATTGATCGCCAAGGCTTGCATCAATGCTCGCTACAATGAAGTTCTCACAGTGTTGAGACAGATTTCCTGACACAGACTCTCCTAACCTTACACTTTCGCAGTTGAGTGAATTGGACCTTTAAATTGATATCAGCCTTGCTTTTAGATTTTTGGCTACGATTATGAAGTGGAGCCTGTATTAAGAACTTGAAAGTTACTGCCACCTCATTTAAACAGTGATCTAGGCTTTGCTTGATTTATCCTGTTTACTCATTACATGATAGCTGTGGTGAAAGCAATTACTTTCAGCTTTCAAGTACCTTGCTTTTGGTCACAGTGCGGCTCTTACTCATTTCACTGGAGCTCCCAAGGTTCCGTGGCTTCCGATCAGTCCAGTGAGTGGCATGCGCTAACATCTTGCCTCTCTGTGTAGGAGATAGGTGGGTAAACACAGCAGAGTCCTTGAACCACTTCCCATTCCTGCTATTGGATTACCAGCTGCCTTTCCGGGCCTCATCTGCACAGATGAGTGCCAAGATCAATGGAGCTCTTAGTGCAAAGCTAATTCGATCAGGACTGGCTTTGCTACTGCTGATCAGAGATTATTTTTTTTTTGACGTGAAACAAAAACTTAATCAAGTCAAGCCCATGTCCAATAGCCCGTATTTTCAGCCGCTCCAACTCCCATAGACATCAATTAGGAGGCATTTCATATTCATTATTGAATTGTTGGGTTGGCCTGCTGAGAAGAGGTGTGGAGATGGAAGTAGTGAACTGCTGTGTAAAGTGATCTGGCCAGTTTTGCTGAGTGCAGCAGAAATGCTGCCTTTTCTCCAGCAGAGCAACTGGCATCATAAATAAGCTAAGAGCATGTTTTTAGAGGGATGAGGTGTCTCCTGCTTTGACGTTGAGCAGAGAGAAAGGGTTGAAGGGCATATTGACCCACTTGTTCTGGAAAGCGAAAAGCAGACTCTTCAGTGCCCCTTGTTCCCCATTAATTATTGTTTGATGCTAATAAAGGAGGGGGGATGGGGCATGTTATGAAACATAATTATTCATTGCAGCATTTCCCCCCAACGAGCCTTGTTCCCCCTCCCCTTGTGCTAGGTGAGGAAGCTGCCAAGGCTGTCAATTGAGTACAGCAGGCAAAGATGTCCCCTCAGCCTTTTAAGGAGGGGACAGGAGGGAGCAGGGTGAAGGGCGCCATTTGCCCGAGTGATATATGAGGAGAGACAGCAATATATGTAAGGAGCTGCTGAAAGAAAGATAGAAGGTCAAGGCACATTACACTCCAGCCATTTATTGGCTGAGCACATAGTCTGAACTGAACTGCAAATACAGTTGCTCAGCAGCAGCGTTTTTTGTTTATATATGTATGTGTGTGCGTGTATGTGTGTGTGTCAATGGCCTACACATTTTAGATTGACACATGTGTATACACATAGATGAATGCAGTACTGTAGTGAATATGCTCTCAGTGACTTTTTATAAGCTTGCAGATGCAGTGGGAAGCTATTTTAACAAGACTGTAGCGCCACAAACCTGCCCTCCTGGATTTCCACCGAGTGACTGCAATGGCAGAAGCACTAGAGGCTGATTTCCTATGCATGAGCACAGCATATGGTGTGCTTAAACACAATGAAAGCATAGGATTAGTTAAGAATTGTGTCTCATAGCGTTGTGATAATTGAGTGCTCTTTAAATGGTTACTCTACCGCTATATTTTTTTTTTTCTGCTGCTGTTACTTTGTTAAATTATAAGAAAACAAATTGTTATGGTGATGTTGTCTATGTTATAACAGAGTGTGTCATTGGCATAGGCAGGCCTTAGTAGTGTTTCCATTGTCATTAATGGCCCAGTGGCGAGAGCAGGAGTCGGTGAGACCGCCACGGTCAAAGCCTAACATTAACATTCCAAGAATATCTGAGGCTTATTCACAGCAACTCAGCTGCGCAGCCGGCTCAGTTCACCTTTGGTTTAAAGAAGACAACAGCGGGCATATAGTCAGCCTGAACAGTGTTGTTTTGGCAGTATTAATGTGCCATTGTTATTGCACAGTGAAGGATGCAATGTGTAATCCAATATATTGCAGTTGTTAGGTGTTTGGAAAGATGAAAAATATGCAGCTCGTGTTTGCTGGAGGCATAACACACTATCAGTTAGGGATCAAGTCTCCATTTCACACATGAACAGGCAGAGTTAATCTGTGGATCACTACTGTACACTGTGTAATATCCAGCCTCTCTTCTCATATTTTCCCAAAAGCCCATTGTTCTAGGCTCCTGCTGCTAACGCTAGTTGTCTTTTCTAGCTCATGTGTATTTTTAGGGTGAAGACTTTAGCATTCGCTTGAGGTCCAGGTAGTAAACTATACAGGGCTGTCTCCTTCAGACTCTTTAAAATTAATTGTGTGTATTTTCAGCCTACCTGTGTGTGTGTGGCCTGTGTGTTTGTGGCAGGGTGCACTAAAATGCTGCTGCTGTGGGCCCAGTGGCCCAGTCCCAGCCACTGCATGTTTTATGAGCTGTCCTCAGAGGATATGGGAGCTCTGAGCTCAGATCCTGCTTGTTGTAGCAGCGTTTTCATCACTCCCGGCCACTTTCCCCTAGGTTTCTTTTTTTTTTTTTTTCGTTTTGATGAGGGAGAGGAAACGCATCCAGAATCGGGCAATATTTACAGCACAGCCCTGTCTGTGGCTATAGTTTAAGAAGCGTGGCTAGCTGCATGGAGGCCGCACAGTCCCATGTTTCATATTATTCTCCTCATGCGCATTACAGAGGGTGCTTTCCCCTCTGCCTATGATCACTGGCCTGCACGACTCAGACGGTGGATGACAAGACTGAATATTCCACTCCCATAATCACCTCCCCCGTTGACTGCTTTCTAAAGCTGTCCTTTTCCTTGAACAAACACATCTCCAACTGGCGAACATTCGCTGACAGTGTCTATTTGCAGTGCTTGCATATTGACTTGTGAGTTATAGCTCTGGTTGCGAGAATGCTGAAATTAGCATGGAGGATAACGAACAAACAGGGATGTTATGTGTAGAAGACAAATGGCGGTTAGTCATGATGGTTGGTCGGGTGGTGGTTGGTGGTTAAAGGAGAGGCATTTGCATATGATATAATAGCCCTTCCTAATTAGAGTTAATACCATCCTGTGGTATCTAGAGGTGGAGGTGTTTTTTGGCTCGGATCATTATAAGACGTTGAATGGAGGGATTGCCCCCCCCCCCC
>NW_019525414.1:3911364-3942144 GCF_002814215.2 Seriola lalandi dorsalis | reverse complement strand
CCCACCCCTCCACTCCCCAACCATCTGCTCAAGGACTGAGCAGAGTTTACTACCACATAGCTAAATAATTTAGATGGAAAGGTGGTTTTGTGTACTGACCTAACGGCTTTGTTTTTGGGAGCTGTTCTTGAAGACATCCTTCAGTGCCCCTGCTGGCCTGTGCTGTCAGTCTGAAACCTCAGAACTGTCTTATCTATCACTCTAATCTATTTATGTTAGTTTTTCCTCTGTGTTGGCACGTCACTCTGTGTGGCATAGTGATTAGAGTAGCTGGAGGATGTAGGGCAGCAGCATGAATACATTTCCTCCTCTCCCACACTCATTTACACTACCAGTTGGAGTTGAACTGACGGATAGGATTGTTAAGCTGATCTGGGAGGGAGTGGGGATATTTGATTGCAGAATATCAGTGGAAGTGGTACATGATTGAGTGCTCAAATATTAAAATCTCAAGAGTCCTTTCATTTTATCAGAAGACAAAATCACATTTTTCTTTCCCAGAAAATCTTTTCACAATATACATCTGATTGAGAAAATGTCATGCACCCCCCCCCCCTTTCCAGAGCTCTCTTCCATTTTATACAGATAAATGTTTGAAGATGCATATGATCCACATATTTCTTTAGTATAAGTCAGCCATAAATGTGTCCCTAGTGTGTATTTGTACCTCTCCTGACCCCAGCTTTACCTCTGGGTAAATTTCCATTACAACAGCATAATTCACCAAAAAATTGAATTGTCAGTACCTCTCCAGAGGTGAAAGACACTAGAAATCCTTTCGAATCAGGCACTTTATTCGCACTGGAAAAAAAAAGCAGGGCCCACAGATGTACAGGGAAACTCAATTAAGAGCCACATTCATGATAGTGCTGTCTGCTGCCACATTCCTCACATTCTCCTGCTTCTCTTATCAAAGACACATTGGGAGAGGTCCTTTACTGTAACCGTGAGCAGGCTCACAATTACATTTCTCAAGAGCACCTCATTTAGTGGAAAGGGGAAGGGTGACAATGGACAACCCTGGCGTTTCCCTCGGGAGCCATGTCAAAACATGATGCCTCGTGAAGCAGTCAGAGCTGCTGAAATGGCCTTCAGCTCTTCCCCAGCCAGACAAACGTGGCAGACTGAGAGAGGCACTGTGTCTTGAAGTAGCGGTATTAGGCTGCGAAATGAAGTCCTTCTCACAGACCCTGTAGATAATGGACATCTTGGGTTGTGGAGCGGCCCCCTCAGGGCCATTTGGAGCTCTCACGGAAAGCACACAAACAGGGACTAGAGGGGATTTAGTCTTCTTTTAGAGATGGAGTAGAGGCTAAGACCCTGTGGAGCACACAGTCTGATCCCTATGTCTGTGGTTGGAAGTACCTGTGGACTGTCGGACAGAAAATATTATTGACTTACTGGGTATCGGTTTGTGTTACAAAAAGATTGTATTAGATGCAATTTTAGCTCAGGGAGATGTACTTTTTTTTTTGGTTTATCTTTTTAGACAGTGACAGTTTATTGTTGCCCACAGTGTCATTGTACATGAGAATCTGTTCTTGTGTAGCAGGGCTTTGCTTTTTTACCATGGGAGTCTCTAGGCAGGTTTAAATGTTGATGTTGGAAAGCCCCAAGCTATCTTTTCTCGAGCATGGCTTCTACCTACTAAACTAACCCCGGATGCCGGCTAAAAATAGAGCCTTTGTGAGCACAGCTTTAGCAGAGGGAAAAAAGATGTGGTTACTCATCAGTGAATTGAAAAACAAGTGGAGCAGACAAGTGTCTTTGCCCTGCCAATGTGAACTAAAACAGAGAAGGCCTCAGAGTATAAAGTAAGCCATGATTGCACCAGGTAAGACAAAGCAGGCAGGGTGCAGAGACCACAGAGAATCCCTTATGAAGTGGCCTACCCCTTGCCTCCAGCTGAGCCTTTCATTGTGCTGTTGTTTCTATGGGGCTTGAATGGCAGCTTAGATTAGATCGCACTGAGTAATGGATTGGAGCTGACGAAAACCTGCTGCAGCCCGACATCACCACAGCTAGGATCCATGCACTGCTGAGGATCTTGCTGGTTTATTCAGATCAATTTGAGTTGCCCTTATTGTTAATAACCCTGTGTATATTCATGCTAACATTGTTCTCCTCTAATCTGTATTCATGCGAGTATTTCATTCAATCCCTCTGCAAAGCCGGCCCTAAATCCTTGCCAATCACATTTTGCTACTTCATAATTCTACAATTGAATATGCCATGAATGACTTTTCAGTCTCTCCCCAAAACTGAGTGGATCACTGTGCTGGTTATATTGTTGTTGGATTCTATTTTGCATTTAAATGCAGAAATTTCTAGTTTCTCTATTATTTTTTCTATAAAATGTTGTATGAATAAATGTCCAGCTTTGGCAAATTTATAATCCAAGATAATCAATTACTAAAATTTGGCTTGATGAAAAAAGAAATCCTACAGCTTTATCACGCTGTATAGGTACTCAAGCAAAGCGTGATAATTTGGATGTTTATCCTTAGACAGGTTTTGATTAAACTACAGAGATGAGCATGGATTTGGGTAAATGTGGGAGTGATTGGAATGAATAAAACATGGCTTTTTAAAAGGCTGTTCGGTGGAGAGAGAGAGAGAGAGAGAAGAGAGAGAGGAAAAAAAACTGTGTTTAGTAACAGAAACCTGCTGTGTGGCCATTGTGGGGGATGATGTGTTAATCGAGCCACAAACTGTGTGGTTTTTCAGGCCAGAGGTCTCATTTAAACAGGCACGGAAAAGAGAAATGTATTTGAGCGGGGCCCCGCTGGCTGCTAGCCCTTGACTCCATTGCAGTAATGTAAATGGTGGATTAGGTGCCGTTGGCTGGGACCCCCTCAACCCCTCTCCAGCCACTGCCCCCTCCTTCTGTTTTCCATTAAGACAGCTGGTATCTTTCAAAGGTTCCTGGCCCAGTGATTGATGTGTAATAGTTCCAAGCCTCACCTGCCCCCTCACAGCGTTATTCATCGGCCAGGCAGCCAGCGCTGCTTTCTACTAAGCACTTTGTTTCCCAGGTTGTGGGTGGAGAGCCTTCTCCCTGGCTTTCTCTCTCTGTCTCCACTTTCTCTGTCTCGTTCTCTTCCCTCTCAGCCATCAATACATTATGACTTTTCATTGCCACAGTGTTACTACTTCACTTCACACTGACTCACTCAATTTGTTCAGCTTCAAATTGCTCTTTTATCTGTATCAAGCTATGGCTTCTGTTGTATAACACATTAGCCATAGACACTTGAACATATTGTAGATTGACCACTAAAAGTGTTAACACAATTAAACGTGAGCAAGGGCGTGTGTGTATGAAGACTTTTTGTTGCTTTGAGGGTTAATGAATGCAATGTTAACGTCAGCAAGGTAATTGGAGACACAAAATTTGGATTGAGGCAGTTATGTAAAGTGTATCCAGATGCAAACTAATAGCACCTAGATTGTAAAGATACTTATAGAGGCTTGTAGCTGCCCACAACATCAAAGGAGAATGGGCCAGCCCTCCATTTGCAACAGTTCAGAGTCCTCGTCGGTTTCAGTGGAAGAGGCTTATGTTACTGATTAGAGGAGAGAAGAGGTGCTTAGCTCATACACAGATTCTGGCAGCCCTCAGGATTAGAGCGGTGCTATCAAATGGTACCTTCATCAATGTTTTCATGTTCCTCACACCTCCTAGTCATGCTGCTGGATATGGATAGAAGAAGGGGGGGGTATGTATTTTGGCACACCAGCGGAGGTGTGTATCCGTGCGCACACATGCGCATTAGAGCTCTTATGAGCCCTTTGCGTCTTCTGTGTGCACTAATGTGTTCTTGTGTGTATATGTTGGCAGCCCAGTGGTCGCCGTGGTAACTCATCATTAGGTGATTAATGGGGCTGTGACGAGGCTGCGGTTTAATCAGGCCCGGTGTTTGTGTTGAAGCCGACGACAAGAGCAGCTGCCCTGTCAGTTGGTGTCTGCTCACGAGATGACAGCACCCGCTGCTGAGGAGCGCCGTTGTCAAATGCGCTTCATTGTGTGTGTGTGTGTGTGTGTGTGTGTCTCTGTGTTTCTCTGTGTGTATGTGCCTGCCAAAAGCCTTTCTTCCACCTTCCCCTTTCCTTCTATTCTTCACCTCACATTCTTTCTAGCTCTCTCAATAAGTGCACATCCACTTGCAGACATGCCGTATAATTTTCACTCACTGCTGGTTTTGCTTTACCTGGCTCAATCTCTATCCCTCCCGCCTTATTGACTCTCCCTCTCCCACCCTGCTATCACGACCATGGTAACGCGGGTGCTGATTGCCTGGTCTGATCCCTCTGGGGGCTGAAATAACTATTTCTACTTAATTTGTTGCGGTAGGGGTGGAGGGGGCAAACACTGGCAGTAAATGAGAAGCCTCCTTTGTAGGCGCGGTGTGTAGGGGCAGTGTAGTGCAGACAGCGTGCTGCTTCAGCTTTGCCCACTTCACTGTTTATGGAGGATTTCATTATGGCATGAGAAAGTGGTGGCTGAGCTCTTTTGAGTGAACGACGATAGCTGAAAATGGCAGCGGACTGGGCATGGCAAATGACTGGCTCAGCCTCTCCCCTCTCCCTTTCCTTAGCCAGTGGATTGCTGTGTTCTTCCCTCCAGAGCTGTCACTTCACATTAACACAGTGGTGACTGTCAGCCAGGGCAGAGGGCTGGGGCTGGGTGCAGTCCAGTAAGCCAGAGTACACACACACACACATAACCACACACAGATGAGTAAAATTGAGCCTGGTGTCATCACAGATGGTCTGCGGAGAAGCTGGCCAGTTAACTCTGTCATTGAGCTTTATACTGTGTCTCTCCCGTGGCATTGTAAACGACAAGCAGCGTCTTGTGCTGAAAAAAACCCTTGACACATTATCTCTGAGGAATTCTGTAGGCTGCAAGCCTCATCCTCAGTGCAGCTCTGCCTTCTTATGCAAACACAGTTACATCCTCCTTTTAGCTTATTGTGTTACAAACACTCTACATGCAGCAGTTTGCTTTATACTTTTCTCACTCTCTTTTTTTCTATTCTTTTACCCTTTAATAACTCTGTTTTACTGCTGCTCTGAAAGAATGGAAATGTTTGAGCAGGAAGCTAGAAGGTTCTGTTCTTTGATAAAGCTACTCAGTGCTCTCCAGAGTATACATGGTTGTGGAGGGGGGTGCCAACAATTTGCTGTGATGTTGAGAAGAGTCAGCACAGCTGCCTGATCTCTATGAACTAATCTTGTATTTCTCACTCACAGAAGATCTCCTCCAGCACAAAACAATTCATTTTACTACATGTAGCTTCTGTACAGTAAGGATAACAGGCATATGCTAATTGTCCTTTTTCTCTTATTTACAGCTTTTCTGAAACACTGGGGTTGTTGGTGTGGCCAAATTTTCCCTGGATTTGACTGGTAAATTCAGAAGACTGAAGCCCAGGCTCACAGTCTACCTTTCACGGAGGCCCAGCCGTGAGAGGACTGAGGAAGGCACGTGGCGGATCATGACGGCCGACAAAGAGAAGGAGAGAGAGAAAGAGCGGGACAGAGACAGAGACAGGGACCGGGACAAGAGAGAGGCCGGTAAGTCCCGCCGGCAGGACGGGGACCGGGGCGACCGTGAGAGTGAGAGCTCCAGGCCCCGACGCAGCTGTACGCTGGAGGGTGGGGCCAAGAACTATGCAGAGAGCGAGCACAGCGAGGACGAGGACAACGACAACGGGAGCACAGGTGGAGGCAGCGGCACGGCCGAGGAGGCCGGCAAGAAGGGCAAAAAGAAGACGCCTAAGAAGAAGTCGCGCTACGAGCGTACAGAGAATGGAGAAATAACATCCTTCATCACAGAAGACGATGTTGTTTACAGACCTGGAGGTAAGTCCAGTCATGGCTAATCTAATTGTGTCAGCAGGTGAGCCGCCTTCATCGTCAATTCGTCAGTCTCCATATAGGGACTTTCTCAGTTTACTGATACTTGTTGGCCCAATTTATAAACATCACATTCACTTATTTACTTCATTCCACTTTGTTCTCAATAAGCTTGTTTTAGGACTTGGACACATTTTTAATTGATTAATGATTGATTTCTGTGCTCTTAAAGAAACAGTCATCTCTATTGCAATAAGCTTCTGAGGGATTGCACATTTTCCAAAGTAACAACTCTCTAACAGCAGTATTCCCTCAGGCTAGAGGCCAATGCATCATACAATCAATTCCAAGTTGACCCACTCTGTGCTTTGTCTTGGGCTGAGTCAATAAAGCAAAGTGGTGCTTCAGTAGATGATGTGATAGTGACGACAGCCATGATAATGATTTCATCCCAACACCATTTGACTCCCTGAAAGTATGCTATCTCCTCTGGGGCCAAAAGGTACTTTAGTTTCCCGGAGAGACGTTTGAGCTGCGGTACAATGTCTTTATTACGTTGGATGAATGAGGCTAAAAAGAGAACCAACCTTTTCTGCAGCTGTAAACATGGCCCGTCTTTCACCTACTGTTTATAAATTGGCTGTATTAGAGAGGGGAATGTCAACACTCACTGTCAGTAGGAAGCCAGGCTAGCTGCTCGTGTGTGTGTGTAGTCTACTCTCTCTCTCCTGCTGCTCAGTGCTATCCGCCTTGCAACTAAATCATTGCCGCCATGTCTTTTCATTTATGTAGCAGCTAGCAAAAGGTCAGGTGGCGAAGGAGGAGGAGGGGGGCACATTGCTCGGGTATTTAATGGGAAGATGTAGGAAATTACAGTCAGTGTGTTAGTTTTCCTTCTTCTCCAACTACCTACCCATACACACAGCCACACAAACACTCAGCCCTCCTCTTTTTCTCCTCGGCTACTAAATAGACGCCTTCAAGTTGTAGTGAAACAGCTAGACCTCCCCACCCTCCACTTTCCATCTAGCTACGTAATCTGGTTGGCTAAATTATCTCTGCGCTGGTATCAGTGGAGGTCCTCAAGCAAGCAGTCACACTGAACCAAAGCCTTGTTGTTGCTCACTCTATTTCTGTCCGTCTAACGCTCTGCAATGGACTCCATTGAAGCCTTTTTTGCTCTAGATTTCATGTTTAATAGAGAGAGCACCGGCGCTTTGTCTCATAGTCAACCATGCAGAAAGGGGGGAGCAGAGAGGGAGAGAGGTGGGGAAAGAAACGGAAGCAGTCAGTCACATCAATGAAACATTCAAAAGGCATATAAACAAAGTCGACTGTCCCAGTGGATTAGCCCTGCCAAATATTTACATTTCCAAATCCAAGCAAACGCCATAGCCAGTGTTGAGTTGATGGGGAATATTTATGTTTCCTGTCTTCTCCTTTAATTAGTTTGACAGGTCTAGATTGACCCGAGTGTCACAGCCTGCTCCCACCACGCAGACTAGAGCTGTTCGATTGGTTTAGATTAGGGATGAGCCAGGATTGGTTAGCGGGAGCCCCAGCACTGCTACACGAGTTTGTAATTTACCTCCTATTGTCAAAATGGAAGATCCTCCACCTCAGCAACTGACCTCCTGCTGTCTCCACAGCTTATTGTTCAAGTGGTGTGCGTGCATGTGTGTGTGTTTATGTGTGTGCACAGTGTGTGTTTTCCTCCTCCTGCTCGGTCATTGGTAGCAACCATCTTGCAATCAGATTTGATGTGTGCAGTTTAGGCAGGCACAAAGCCTGCGATGGATTATGCTTTACTAAATGTTAAATCCCTTTATAGCCGTCTAGTGACACACAATATGTAAAACTGACCACCCTCTGAGAGGGATTTACACCGCCCCAGACATAGAGAGAGAGAAGACATTGTTACGGAAAGCAATGCAGAAACCGAAAGAGATTGTGAACCAAACTGCTGTTTTGATTGCTTTTGTAACAGGCAGCTTTAGAAACATACAGGCCCATGTCATCACATAAGAAATAACAGGTAAGCTACTATTGAAACTGCTCACTCCCAATCTCCAGCCACCCACCAATCTCTGCTTAGCCTTTATATCCCTTGAAGATGGGTTCAGGCAGCTTAATGCACATCGATTTGATGGGGAAAGGTGGAAGGAGAAGTGCAATCGGCCAATAGGTGGGCCTGCAGCTAACTCGAGCTCTGCTGCTCTTTAAAAAGGATGGAGGAGTGTGTCTGTGGTGGTGGCCAGGGGACTGTGTCCCGGGCCATTTGTATGGTCGGCTGCTAGGGTGAACAGCCCGATGCTGTGCAAGCAGACATGCCAAATCGATCTGAGCCCTGTGGCTGAGCGCTCACCACTTCCCCAGGCCCAGCCAGACACCTCCAGAGCCTGTTCTCTACACCCCCCGCCCCCACCCCCAGATTATAGATCCTCTCTCTGGAGATTATACACACTGCCATGGGGGGTCAATAGGAGACACCCTAGAAGCACAGAGACACACAAAAAACTTGTCAGTACACACACATACACAGTACGCTGATAACCAGTATTTGCGCACACTCACAAGTGTAATGTAACGCATATACATGCACACACTAACACCATTATACAAGGAACGCTTTTAACAGTTACAGACACGGTCCCTATCTATGACAAGCACACTGCTGCAACACACCCAAGCTCAGTAATACACACAAACAGCACTATCCATTTGCTCATCCCTCCTCTCCACTGCAGCAGGACTCTGCGTTGCGCTGCAGGTGGCTGGCTGCCATAGCATGTCTCCTTCCTTCCTAACTGACTGGCTGGCTCTTCTGTTTAAAATGGAGAGAGCTAATAGAAACCACCTGCCGTCCCCCCCCAAAAAAAAAAAAAAACCTCCTTCTGCCCTTCTACCTCGGTGTATGTCACACAACATGGTTTCCGCTGCTAACCCACTCAGGGTGATAAACACAAGACCTGCATTAATTTAGTAATTTCCTATTAGGAAGAGGTCGCTTTGTGTGTGGTGTATAAGACGGAGAGAAAAATACTTTGTGAATATGAGTGTTTGGGAGTTGCTGATGTGGACAGCTGGTGCTTCTTGCTGCAGCCACCACAGAACCCTAGGGTGTGTGTGTGTGTGTGTGTGTGTGTGTGTGTGTGTGTGTGTGTGTGTGTTTGTGTGTGTGTGTGTGTGTTTGCATGCATACGTGTGTGCGTGTGTGTTTCTTTGTGTCACTGCATGTGTCATGTGCACGCACAGTATATTGTGCAGCAGGAGTATATCTGACACACACGTAGAGCTGAATAACCCGGCTCTCCCTCACTACTCCTCCTTTAAACTCATGACCAACTCATGACCAACTAACTAATTTTCTTCATATATATATATATATATATATATATATATTATGTATTATTGCTAATGATGTACAGTTTCCTTATCGGTGCAAATACTGACATTTATTAAACATATTGGGTATTGAACAGATGCAACAAATCCATGTTAAAAACTGTTTTTGTCAGCCCAGTTTTAATTTTTTAACAGTGCAATTTTATAGATTTAACAATACAATTGTTATAATTGTTATATTTGTGAATTCTGAACAAGCGTATAATATAATTTCACTAAGGCTTTCCTACCAGGACAGCAAGTGTGTAGAGGCTTAGCTGACTAGCTGACTTACTTACTGCTCCTTTGCAGTTAAGCTCATACACCAAAGTTAAAAAGGAACTGAACTGCACCAAAGGATTCCATCATCTATTTAAATTTGCACTGCCAGTCATTTTTGTTCAACTTAAGTGCCTTTTTTTACAGTTGGATATTGAATTCAGAGCAAAGTAAATTGTACTTCATAGGAACGCAACACATGTGAATTCTGTTTTCAGTGTGGATCCTCTTGAGAAGCCAGTATAATGTGGTTCAGTAAGTGTTGGATTGGTTATTCCAGAGCCAAGACACCGTAGGCTAGAGCTCGATTAGCATAGCACATCCCCTCTGCTACAAAGGCTAGTTGTCGATTGGTTTGCTGTTTCCAGTCAAGCTAACATGAGGGACAAGCCCTTGGAGTCATCTCTTATTGAAACATAGCACTGTGAATCTGTAGCCTGTCGCTTACTGAACAGATCTATTTTTAAAAAGCCCTCTCTGCTCTCCCATCTCTCCCCACGCTTGAGACTCTGGGAGAAGGGCTTTTTAGTGAAATCCAACCACCTGCCGACTGCTAAATGAGAAAGCGTGGGCTAGCCGAGAGGGAAAGGAGAGGAGGAGGGGGTGGTGTTGTCAAAGAGCCTCTGTTCTCCCCTAGGAGCTCAGTCAGCTGTAGGCCTGCCCTATTGTAGAGAGCTGATGGTATCACTTGCCAGGTATTTCCCTCTGCTTTTCCAGTGAGAAGAAGGGAGATTTGTTGGGCTGGTGGGCGAGGAGAGGGGAAGGAAAGTTGGGAAAGAATCAAGTGTCCGTGTGCCTCCAGGCCTCGACGGCCTGTTACGCCTCCCCACTGGGATCGACCCAGCAGGAAATGGCACAAGGCAGCCTTGGTCATCAGCAGGTCTCCCTCACAGAGCCGCTGTGGTTGATGGTGGATCAGTAATAACACTAGTTTCCCTTTTCCCCAGCCTTTCTGTCTTTCTTGGCCCTCTAGTCCCCTCACACCCCTGTGGTTCCATTATTGCATTCTTTGTGCTATTTAATTTTAGGATCAGTACACTCAAGGGGGGTAGCTCTCCTAAAGCCGAGCACTACTCTGCTGTGTGTGTTCTACTAGTTTGAGCTGAGCACCACTTTTAACAATGCAGGTGCGTCCTGCCTCATGGCTAACACTCACCACCTGTGAGTATGGCTTAAACAAACACTCCTCTTGATGTAATAAGCCTGCCTTGTATCCTAAAATATGCTCATATTCTTGCCGTGTTTAGCTGATCTCATTCCATAGCACGCCCCCATGACTGTTTACAAAACACTTGCATATATGGCTGTGTTCACAATGTGACTTTCCCATTGTTGCTGCCTCGTAAAAGAAAGCCAAGCTGATATTACCTAAGAACTCCCCCCTCCCTTCTGCTGGAATGCTGCAGCAAATTAAACAGCATCTTATTTGCTTGATACAGAGAGAGTAGGACACGCTCTTTTGCTGAGGCTAGGTGTGTTTTAGATTAGACATGCTCGGCAGTCATAAGAGAATAGCTGGCTGAACAATGAGCTACAGCTGAGAAAATTGCTATGTATATATGTGTGTGTGTGTGTGTGTGTGTGTGTCGCGAGGTTATAACACTGAATATTCCGCTGCTTGAAATCGGCAGTGACAACGTAATTGGAGAAACAATGACCGTCAGGATCGGGTTTCAGTGCAGCGCTCAGGTCTGAGGAACTGCGCTCAGTAGCTTCATGATTATCTCCCTGTGTCGAAGTATTGAACTTTCTCTCCTCTCTATCTGTCTGGGTGGCGTGGCGGGTGGTCGAAAGTGGATTGCAGGGTGGAGGCGAGTAGAAGTTAAACTTATGGCTGCTGAGGGAGTGAGAGCACTCATCTACAAAGGCCCTGCTACACCGAAGGCTACATCCATCCAGCTAACACACACTTCAACCCTAAAAAAAAAAAAAACTACCCATCCCCCCACACAGACCCCCACCACAGCTAAACCCCTAGTCCCTCCCCTTTCCACTTCTCCACTTGAGCGAGGAGACCCACTTCCAAATGCACAAAATGGCAGGAATGTTTAACAAGCCAGGCAGACCCTGGAGGAACCGTGTGGCCCTGCTTCAACAAGCCACCCCCCACCCCCCCCAACCTCCCTGAGCTCTGCTGCCTCCTTTTTGTTCAAAGGGCAGAGTCTGAAGCGTTAACTTGATTTTTAACTTTCACATTCACTGAGATTCGTGTTATAGTTGCTTTCAGAGAAATGCCCTTGAGGTAGTAGACTTTTAGTGCCCAGGATGAATTTAAAATGTGCTTTTGACGTTCGAAGAATAGACTCGCTGGCTGTCTGTGAATGATTTAACTAGATTCCTGTCTCTCTTTTTTCCCACCACCTATCTTTTTCACTCTGCCTGTCTGTTCTTTATGCCTGTTGATGTACTCTGGGGTGTAGACACAGAGATCTGGCCTCTCTAAATGAATGTGCCGACGAGGTGAAGGGACACTAAACCCTAATTCCCCCGATTTGACTCCTCTGAAACATGTCATCTCATTCAGATTAGTCTCTTTTGTTCTCTGCCCTCCCCCCACTCCCTCCCTCCTGCTCCCTCCTCCGCCTCTACTCGCTTCTCTCTGTCTCTCTCAACACATACACACACACTATGTCGCTCACAGATCACACAATAGAACTGATGGATATTTTCATTCATGTTATCTTGTAAATGACTTCCAGGGATGGTGTAGAGGAGGGAGAAAAGGAGAGAGAGGGGAAAAGCGAGAAGAGGGCAATAGTGAGAGAGATATAATGCGTCATTCAGAGCCAGCGAGGGTGATAACCCCCCCCCTCAGAACAGCTCATTCAGCCTACAGCAGATAACAAGCCCACCCTGGGGTTACACACACACACACACACACACACACACACACACACACACACACACACACACACACACACACACACAGCCTCTCAAAAAAACAAAGCCCATGATGTCACAGGCACACACGTACACACCAGCCCCTCTACAAATGGTATCTTGGGTGTCAGAGCCATTTAATATCTTTGCCACCCCTCTTTTCCTCTGCAAGCGGTAAGATAAACCACAGCCAGATCGATAACTCTGTTGACACAAACAAATAAATAACAGATGATGGCACTGTCAGTCTCTGAAAAAAGCTAGCTGCACATCTTTTGTTAGGAAAAGTGTGGCTCAGTCATTCCGTACAGAACAGCTCAGCACGTGTCTCAGTGAAATGAGCACTAGCACTTTGTGTTGTCAGTGGAAGTCTTACCTAAGGTGGCTTTTTTTTTTTTGTTCTTTTGTCTTTTTTGAATCAAACCTTGCAAAGCTGTGAGATAGTAGAGCAGAGTAGCTTCCCATCCTCATGGCCTTGTGTATGTGTGAACGTTAGCAAGAATGCTACGCTCTGATGCACCAAACTGTAAGCAAAACCAGCCCTGGGAGCATTCAAATGGCTTGTTGTATTGCTGTCTTGCTGAATAGAAGGTCAGTTTTCAGTGGTTGTAATCTTTTGAATTTGATTGTTTTGCTTGTTGAGCAAGCAAGAACTCTGTTTTACAGGTTATTATATAAAAACCAAAACAAATCAATTTTTTGCTCAGTTTGATCATACTTTGTGTTTCAGCTAAGAGCCAAGGTGAATGGGAGACTATTATGCTAATTTGACTTTTGTGAATTTAGATATCTTTTTCCATAATAATTCTAACCCTTGGCTGTTTCTTGAAAGTGCTGTACCAGGCTCAGCAGTAACCATTAGCCACGTCCCACACCTGCTCCTCCTCCTCTTCCTCCTCCTCTTCTCAACAGAAGTGGTTGTGTGTTTTTTGTCCTCTGCAGCGTGAATGTTTTTGTTAAGGGAATGAGGGTTCACGACCTGGCCATACCACCAGTCACATTCAATTTAACAGCACAGCCGGCCAGGGCCACCTCCTCACACACATTATGAGAGGGTTGCTTTTAATACTTGTGAGGGTTATGTAATTAGGCAACATTTTAAAATGCGAAGGAGAAGACACAGGGTGGATTTCTTTTTTTTTTTCTTTTTTTTTTTTTTGTATTCTTGCTAAGCTAACCCAAAGCTTACTGGACATATAAAGGGGCAATGACAGAAGTTGTCATTTGATAGAAATGGGTTACAGTGATGACTGCAGGGTGGGTTGGGGTTAAAGCTAGTATTGCTCACTGGTGTATAAAAGGAGTGGAACAATAACATAATTCCCCTTGGGCGTAATGTTTGCTTTGGAAAGGCAACCTTGTAGTGTTCCAAAAGTCCTTAATCCTATTACTCGCATTCCAATTGAATTTGACTCAAGGAGAAAAATGTCTTTTCAGCAGAGGTATCGGCACTCAAAATAATATATTACTGAGTCTGGCTGCAGAAAAACATGAAAGCTTTGGGAAATGTGAACATCATCTTTCAAACTCAGTTTTTTTTAAAAATGTCTTTTCTCACTTGCAGATTGTGTGTACATTGAGAGTCGGCGGCCCAACACTCCCTACTTCATTTGTAGCATTCAGGATTTCAAGCTGGTGAGTACATTTTCACTTCATGATTGACCTGTTTTATGTCCCAGTGTCGTCACACTGGCCTGAGATTCCACACCAACCACCCCACCCCCCACCCCCCACCTCCCATGTCCCATGCTGAAAATACAAACCACTATTTCTCAAGGGAGGAGGGATTCCTGAAGAAATCAGGGCTACATTGGCGGGGGCACCATAATTCAGAGATACAGGTGCAGAGTTGCACATTTTTGTTGCACAGTGGAAGTGTGATGAGAAATGAATACAATCATAGTGAAATACAAATGAGTTTATATCCCTAGGTTTGTTTTTAAAGGGCTATGTGGAAAAATAAAAATCCCTCTGAGAATCAGGCTTGAATATTAACCACCTTTTTGATCCACTGGCAGTGTAATAATGCTCGTAATAGAAATAAAGATGTTTGTCGATGCACTTAATTGATTTAATGAAGGAGACCTTCACCAGTTTTCAATTGATTTTTTTTGTACAACCTAATGTGGTCAAATTGCCTCTTTTGCTGAATAAAGAAAGAAATTAGTTTTTAATTTGCTGCTGAGGATGGCTGATTCATCAGGCTCGGTCAGTTTAGTGAGGTGGTGCTTGTTTGCGACACCTGAAATGTATCACAGGAGCGCACGTGCACACACACACACACACACACACACACACAAACAATTGATTTTCCCACACTGCATTTTCTATGTTTACTAAAAGGGAGATCACATTTGAGTTCACCCAACAGATTTGTCTTTGTTCATACTGATGAAAAAGGATGTAAGGTTACTGTTTAAGATATGTGCTGAGGTAGCTACAGTGTAGTCCACTACTGACACACAGCATGGTTTTAGAAGTCATGAATGAATCACAGCTACCTGCAAACCATGCAGAATATCTTTTTCAAGTTAAATATAACCTGGCAGTGCTGTAGTATCAAACTGGGCATTTTCACACCCAGTTCTTATAATGGTTGGCTCTATGTGATTTATCTCAGAGGTCATTGCACCAAAGTGTTTCTATTGGCTGAGGAAATTTGCCAGTCAGAGTTCACCAAATTTGAAGTGTGAAATTGATTATGCAACTGAAAGTGATTTTTTTTTTTAAATTGGTCATTTGTATTTTTTTCCACCTGCCACAAATGGAGAGCGGAACACATTTAGGTGCAGGTTTGTGGTAATGTGACTACTGGAATATGTAATCAATGGGTTTATGGAGCCAAATGAAGCAGCATCTAAGCCTGCTGGAGTGAACATTGCTTGTCTTTTAACAGATTGGTTGTCTAAGCAGAGTGCAGAGAGCTCAGTGAGGGGCGGTCAGGCCCCGGGGGGCCAAAGTAATGGCTGCCAACAGCCAGGGTGATGATGGGAGGTCAGCTTAGAAGCCATGCACACCACTTTTGGAAAAGGTGGAATAGTGCATGTATGTAATATATGCGTGAGTTTGAGTTAAGGATGTTGCCGCTTGTGTTTCACGTGTGAATACTTGTGTGTGTGTGTGTGTTTGTGTGTGAAGGGCAGTTGTTGTGTGAAGAAGGGGTTTTAAGGTGAGCCCTGCAGAGGGGAGGACAGCCTGGCCCCACAGCAGCAGGGCTTTAATCGGATTGCTACTAGAGAGTGCTGAGGATGGCAGGAACCCCTCCCCGAGCTTGCACATGCGCATACACACACTCACACAAAAACCCACGCACCTGCACCTTGATTAAGAGCGTCAGAAGAGGTCTGGGGCAGACAGAGGTAATTGTCCAGGGAGAGAGAGAGAGAGAGAGAATACTAGCTCCATTAGCTGGCCCATCTTTCTCTCTCTCTCTTTCCTCTCTTTCTCTCTCTGTGTCTCTCGCTCTCTGTTACTCCCTCCCCCCATCCATCTGTAATTAATGAACAGCCATCTGCATGCCTGTATGTGTTTGAGCAGACTGTACCCTTGTCGTCCTATGTTAAAACAACAAGCCCCGCTGGCTCTCTAAACAAGTACAGTGTTTTTCAATGAGCTCACTTTGTCACCAGGCTACACATCACAAAAGATTGGCATTGTGCTGGCTACATTGAAAACTCATAATCTCTATTTACTAGACCAGCACAAAATCCTCTTTTAGGATGATAGCTGAATTAGGTTGTAATTGTAACATGTTGGTATAAACTACCATCTAGCTGGCCAACCTCGAATCTACTCTGTCACCCTGCACTCAAAACTGGGACACAGACTTGTGCCACTGGGAGAAAAAAATGTTCATCCACTCATTCTGCTCTTTTGTCGAACATAATGGTTGGTGTAATCGCATTTCCTTCTCTTGCCACAATATATTGAAAAGCAGAGGCAGCAGGCAACTAGGAGATCCATGTAAGTGAACCATGCATTAGACATCAACTCATTCTCTTTATTTCCTATCCTCTCATCCCTCCCTGCGCCTGTCTCCGACCCCCGCTTTTTCTTGCCGCGCAAATTATCGATCAGCCCCCCTCTGTGGGGGGAACAGGGCTTTGGAGGCGCAGCAGAGGGGGAGGAAATTTCATTGGTCCTGAACCAAACAACCTCATCAGTATTGCCCCTCTTGCACCCTTCTCCTTTTCCCTGTCTCTCTCTCCTCCCTCAGTCTTTAGGCTGTAACAGTCTCACTCTGTACTTTATCTAATGACCTGTGAATCTAATTAGACGTGTGTAGAAATCCTGAATGCAGCCATCAATCTCTCCTGCATGGGGAAGAACAAGGATTGAAGCCCACCTCTCTGTATATCTTTCTCTCACCGGGTATCTTCTCTGCGTCGGGATGATTGTTGCATGCTTGTGCGCTTCCTTGTTGCTTCTGAACACACGGAGCAGAGTCACTCAGCAATAACATGCAAAACAAAATCCATGCTGTGGTATTATTGGGGTCATTCTGGACTTGGAGGACAATCATTTTCCCTAGTTTGTTTGCTCAACAGTGGCAGCTCTGGTACCCACTGTAACCTCTGTGACATATTGATCTGGCCATATAGATTTCAGTCTCTTGCCTTCCTCCTAAAATGTCTGCCCAGATACAGGGCTGACCAGTAGGAGGCCATTTTAACCGTTAACAAAATCAGCAGTGGAAGGAAGACATCGAAATGCAGACTCTTTATGATTTCAGTAATCCTCGTCTGTGCTAATGTTTAGATTATTAGAAAAGGGACAAAAATGTATATGTAAAAAAAATAGTAAACTTTGTCAATTTTGTGAGTTGACAAAATGATTTACAAAATTCACAAGACAAGATAAAAGCTTGAAGCAGGAAAACAATGGCACCACAAGAAACATATGGTTGAATATGAAACATGACTTTAAGTGAATTTAATATCTTCACTACAAGTGCATGGAAAACCAGAATGAAGACATGTAATAAGGTGTATTCTAAAAACACATGTCTTTTTTTCCCTCTGATGTGATTGGTTGGGTCAGTTAAGGGCCAACAGTCCCTCCGGTATGTTTTCCCACAAGGGCAAGTTTCAGTTTACACCCTGTGCCCACGACCCTGTAATGTGTTTACGATCTATATTTGATGAGAGCAACACAGAGATCCTGCAGTAGACTTGTGTATGTCCATGTGCATGTTTACCATGTCTATATTTTTTACGTCATGCAACTTATATCATGATTATGCAGTTTGTGCACATATTTATCTGGTTCAGAACAACACGCACACACACACAACCCGATGTTGTTTTGAGGATAACCTAAGACAATAAGCCACCTGACAGCGACTGAGCACTGAACAATCTGCAGCCATATCTGCCCATTGACCCTGACTTCACCAATCCATCCTGCTTTTCTTACCCTGATTGTCTCCTCTGTCTCCATTTCTCTCCCGCTCACTCTCTCATCTGTCTGTTTCTACACTTCATTCCTCCCTCATCCCCAGTCCTCTTTATCTGCTGTCACTCACCTCCCTCCCTCCTCCCATCCCATGTTCTGGTCATTGTGTCCATGTCCTCGACGCTTATTGACCCCCCTACCTCCCTCTTTGCTCGTATCTAACCTCATTTGCTGTTATTGGCCAAGTCAGCTGTGTTTCGTCCTCCCTCCCTCCCTTCACCCTCTCCCCCTCTCTCGCTCTCTCTGCTTTCTCCCAGCATCCCTGTCTCCCTCCCTCTTTCGCTAATGGAGTGATTGCAGCGTTTTCTCCCTCCGGGAACGAGGGATTGAGGAGCCCAGTACACCAACACACACCCACACACAGTCTTACTCTTGCTGTTAGTCTTACAGACACACACACACACACACACACACACACACACACACACACACACACACACACACACACACACACAGAGTTCTGGATCTCCCTGCTTATGGACTTTTAATTAGATGCCATGTACAATGCAATTATCTTGCCAGGACTCCAGCTCAAATGTTACAGGCTGATGAGCTTAAGAGAGTGATGGGTTTTCTTTGTCATATAGCCAGTATACTGTGTGAACCCTGTTCACTGGTTTTTCATTTTGTGCCCCTCAGCTTAGCATCAGTTCAGTAACACAGTGTAAGGTTATAGGCATCTCAAGGTTGAGCTTGCTCTGTTTGCACTCTGAAATGTGTGCAAGCAAATCTGTGATACGTTGTGCATTCACACGTGTCCAGTGAAAACATGCCGCGATGGAGTGTTTGTTCAGGCTTCTAGCTCTGTCAAATTACACATCCACACATGCACAATGCACGTGTGTGCGTGATATTGGACGCAATTGATGTGCTTCAATCTAATTGATGACATATGCTGAAACAAAATCTGCATCTGGAAAGTGAAATGACCCGACTATAAACCTTACCTCCTATTGATTAGCATTTGGCCGTGCATCTTACATACCAGATTTGTGCATGTGGGTGTGCATGAATGGATACCTAATCATTAAGGACACGCATAGTAAATTGGTTTAACTGTCACTAAGAAACAAAAAAAATCAGGGGCATCCTGACTGTGGTTTTTATATCGCTCTCTCCTTTACTCATATTTGCTCTTTTAACTGGAAACTGTCAAAGGAAGCACAACTATTATTAAATTATCTTTCAAAATTAGTTTCAGCTTTGCATTTATCCGTCAAAAAATCAATCTAGGCTCCCATTAAATCTTGTAATACATTATATTTTTCTGATAACTGAATTAATAGCATTTGTGACTCCCAGATGCTCACTGAGACATGTACATGTAGCTACATTTCCAAACTATTTGAGTCCTTTAAGTCCTTTCCTTGAGATGAGTGCACTCCTCTGGTGTTTATAAAAAGTCATTTAATTTTTGTTCTTAAACTGTTTGAAATGATTGATTGGAAAGAAACATTTAACAATTACCAGCGTTCAAGCATCGTAGCTTGAAAAAAGAATGATGAATACAGCAATTTATAGATTTCTACATTTTCACTTAACATTGCAGTGTGGCACAATGGTTTTTCGAGGATTGTAGCACAAAACAAAGACTATGCATTTGCGGGTATATTTTATTGATGCACAAAATACCAGATCATTTTTTATGCTAGATAAAGTTCCTGCAGTGTTTCATCTCATCACATGATCTAGTGATGTGATTGCACACTCAAAATTTAAACATTGATTATTTATGAATGTCCCTAGTTCTCAGTGTGTAATCAGGACATATGCGCTGTCCATGTGTGGTTACATGTGTATTCAAATGCATGTGTGTGTTGGAAGGATATGACGGCATAGCTTTCCCAGTTGTCATGTAAACAATGTGTGCACACCTCCCCTACACACACACACACACACACACACACACACACACACACACACACACACAGGCAGGCGCGTGCACACACACTAAATGTTAATTGTATCTCACAACTGTTTCCTGATGGTTTTAGCTGGTGCTTATCATACAGCCTTGGAAAATACCACCTATTCAAAGCCCATAATTAAAAATGTTTGATAAAGATGCAAATATATGTGCATAAATACGCATGCTTAACATGAGCAGTTATTAGGTTTTTCTGTGGATCCTGAGTATAGCCCTAATGGAATCCAAAGTGCTGAGAATTAGCTTAACAATGAGATCCACTGGCTAATCAGCTCGCGGCTAGCTTGACTGCACATGTTCAGATCCATGCAAAAAATATCACTTAATGTACAATTTGGCATCGGTACATGCAGTTCCCTTCCATCCTTCTGATCCTTCCCCTGATTTCTCCCTATATGTAAAACTGCAGTGTCAAAGTGGCCTGTAATGAACAACCTGTGCATTTTATTTCACCACACAGTCTCTCAATGGTATCGTACCATTGAGGTAGTGGTGGGAGGTTGACTAGACAGGCATCACTTGTCTCTTGCCACTGCCTAGAAGGCTGAGTTCTCTCTTTTTATCTTCCAATTCCTCCCTTTGCGACCACCCTCCACCCCACCCCCATCGAACATTTTGAAATGCAATTATGGATCAGTGAGCACTGCCATCAGTCGCTCTTCTTGTTAATATTTATCGAGTGGAGCAGCAGCCGCTGCCATCTCTTGAGAGAGGGGCGCTACAGTCATTAGGGGCAATTTTGTGTGTGTGTATTTGTGTGTGTGTGTGTGTGTGCTACTCAGCTCTTCCTTTCATTCCAAGGTCCACTCAGCTGCTGTAAGCGCGCTGGTACATTTCACAGGCATGAACATGCGGAGGTGCAGCCTTTCACAATTGTGTGTGGGGCTGTCTTAAGTGTCTGCTTGTCTCTGTGCTCTCTGTGAGGAAGCAGCTTTGACAAGGGCATCTAGGCGTCTATAGACACGGCTGGCCAGCCGAGCCTGCTGCAAGCTGTTTGATTGAAGCATTCTGCCTGTAATGTTCCCCATTGAGTTGCTGCCTTAAAGCAATAGAACCACAGCACAACAGCCACTAAACAGTGAATGGCCATTCATTGTCACTTACCTTCTAAAGGAAAACAGACCAGAAATGGTTGCTGACATTATGGTTCTTAAATGTGGTAGGCTGGAGCAGGTTAACACATGAAGTGGAACATTTTTTTTTGATTTGAACAAATTAATTCAGCTCAGATTACGTGCTTTTATTTGACAAATAGCCCCCTCCCTTTCCTTCCCTCACAGTTGGCTGTGACTAAACCCTGTGAGCAAAGGATTTTTTACTGCTGCTTTGGCAGTATCAGGTGACTTTCCCCATTATGACCGTTTTGATTAATGCTCCTCTATGAGGTATTCACCCCACCAATCCTGCCTTCCCCTCCCATTCCCTCCCACCTCCTCTGTCTCTACACACTTGAAATTTCATTGAGGTGAAGCCATTAATGCCATTCTTTGTAATAACATTAGGTCATTTAGCCAAGGTGTTGGGGTCACTAGCTGCAGCAGCTGCTGTTTCTATGCAAGCATGCTCTTGCAAGACTGACAAGTGCTAGTCCTACCGTGGTGTCAGTTTGCAAGCTTGGTGCATTTCTCAGATGGAGACAGACGTGCATCTCTCAGACGGCTACAGAGCTCTGTCTCTCTTTAGGGAGGCAGGTTAGATTGATCGTCCACACGAGCGCCGCGTTGAATAAATAAAGCAATACAAATGGCAAGGTTGAGATAACAACCCAGTTCAGACCCAGCAAGTGGAGGAGGCTGTATTCAGCTCTCCTTGTAGGTATAAAGCCAAGCCAACCCTCTTCTTGGCTCCTCGCTTCTACTCTAATTCACATTTCCCTCTTTTCATCTTTGTGGAAAGATAACACTTTTTCCTCTCACCCTCACTGCCCTCCTTGTGCATTAGCTAAATGCTGCTATGGAAACTAGTTGTTCAGCCAATAGGATTATCTCTTTCTCCAGGATAGAAGACGAGAGGGGAGGGAAGTAGAGACAGGCTAAAATCAAAATGGGGTTTTGTGTGTGTTTTTAGATGGAGAGGGTGCAGCCTCCGGACAGTGGGGGTTGGTCGGGCTGAAGGGCCAGGCAAGCAGCCATAGCATTTTCATAAGTCTCTTTAAAAGCTCAATCAATAGCCGCCTCTTTGACCCACCACTGCTAAATTATTCAGCGGAGAGGCCCTTTTGCCCACTCTTCCCCCTTGGAGTTTCATTAGTTGAGTTTACTTTCACCGGCTTGGCTACATCTCTCTCACACAAATGCATGCAAATTTGTCATGTCATTTTTCAGTGACAGATGACATTTGGGCCTTGCATATATATCCAAGTGCTAATTCCACCCCTAGTTGCTGAGTTGTTGAAATATTCAGTGGTGCTTCAGACACTTTTCTTTTTTTTCTGGCACATCACAAGTGAAAATGTCTCCTCTGATGTCTTCACTAACATCTGAAGCAAATTCGCTGCGCTCCGGCATGGAGCACTACATTTTATCTTTAAAGCAGAAGAGCAAACAGTGCTATCTTCTTTGGCACTGGCTTTGATGAGCAAGTGGGAAAACAAATGTAGCAAAGACGACAAGAAAGGCAGGTAGATTTGATGCTGTTAAAACCTACACGACTCCCAACCCAGTCGGTGTATATGAAAATGATCACAGGGCCTGTTTAATTATCTGACCAGGACTTCCTGTTGAAATGAAAATGGTCGACTCCTCCATATGGGGCTGCATGCTAAATTAGGGGGTGAAGGGTCCTTTGAAGTGGGTTAATGTTCACAGTGTCCCACAATCACTGGGGCTAGATGGTTTCCACAGTAGATACCAGCTGTATGTTACCATGGATATATCTATCAGTAGCTCTTAAGAGTATTGTTTTCAGAGGAGACTCTTTTGTCTTTGTGTGGCCACCCAGTGCTGAGTGTAGTAACCACACACTAAATACCTTTGCGTGGATTGGTCAAGCTTTAATTGGATTGGCCCCTGTTCTGAAAATGGATGGCTAATTTTACCCCACGTCCTCACCCTTTCCCACTTTACATTTCCACTTTTCCCTCCTGTCGCCTATTTTTCTCCTTTTCCACCCTCCGCTTTTCCCCACTCTCTCAGCTTAAGTGGGTATCTGGCGTGCTTCGCCGCTGGTTCTCAGCTCAGCTCAGTGTAATTTCCAGCTTGTCCAATGTGTGACGTGCCAATAAAAAAAAGAACGAGAGGGGGGGGGGGGGGGGGTTGAGAGGGGTAACGCTGTGGAAGTGCAGATTTACAGTGGTATCGGGTTCACACGCTTCCACTAGGGCCCTATTTTTTTTTCCTCTCTTTGTCCATTAAAGAACACATGGTGCAAATTAACTCTTGCTGGTAGAGAGAGCAAAGGGAGGAAGGAAAGGGAGAAGAAGGGCAAGGACATCGGTCAGAGTGAGGAGCAGACACGAGAGGAGGAAATTTCAGGGATTGCTGTGAGGTCCCTGGAATGTCTACATTTTGTAGCTTGGAGCCCGCTGCCTCACACAGCCCTTAAAACAACAGCAACATCGCCACAGGCTGCCATCTCAAAGCAGCTCCCCTGCAGCAGCACTGCAATCTCATACAGACCCTCTGACACTCTGAACGTATGTTACAGCTTGACTCACTGCTAACTTTATCCATCCTCCATCTCTGAATACTTGTTGATCTAATGCAACACAACTGGCTCACATATGTTCATGCTTTGATCATGAAAGGGGAATATCACTGTTTAAGAGCTCTCATGTGCCATTTCTCTACAACAATGTGGTCCAGTCAGTTATACATGAACAAGAAAACCCCACTCTTCTAAACCCAGAAACCAAAGAACCAAGAGCCTTATCAGTCATGTCATCAAGATTTAGACACTGGAGCTGCTCCATAACCAACGAATAAAAGCCTTGAAGGGCTCACAACTCAAGCTTCTGCACTCAAATGAGGATTTTTAGTAGATTTTATAAAATCCTCTGAACCATAAAATTTACCATTACCCACACAGATTGACTGAGCACACTCTCTAACACAAAAAGATGATTGTTTTTGGTAGTGTGTACAGTAAAAAATGCAAACATATAATGCGTGGAAAAAAGAGCAGAAGAGCTGGACAAACAGGTTTTCCTGGATTTTAGCTAATGACGAATTTAAACAGGTCTTTCTTTGGACACAGAAGGGGGATTGTGTGATTTCCATTCAGTGCGTCACATTTCCGCCCGCAGTGGCTGTGACTGGTGTTGCATGTGCTTTGATGGGCGAGTCTAAATTGTGTTTGCCTGTCTGTCACCGCCAATGGATCACATGGGCTGAGGGAACCACAGCTGCGAGGGCTTGGAGACGCTTCACCACACTTGCACACACACTTCATTTATTCGACACATAGGTGTAGGTGCATTTTTGTGACTTGCATCCACACACAAAACAGTGTACCCGTTATTATTTTTGCGTTGTGAAACCTTAAATCCTCTGTTGTGCTCACCAAAAACCATCCAGTGTAAACTTCTAAATTCTAATGCCATCCCCTCTCCTCGGCTGCTGTTTTGCAGCACATACCTCAGCCCCCATCTTCCTCCTTCTCAGCTCCATTCTTTCCCAAGTATCATCTCCACTGAGATTTCACGCTACTACCAGTTGATTTTATTGTTGCCTCGATCTGAAACAGTATGCTATGAAGAAATATAAACACTATCCACGATGGTAAAGACATTTCCTGGCATCAAAGGGCCGAGCGGTGCTATCCCCTCAGTAGCTGTATTCATTTCTGCTCCCGCCACGCTCAAACGCTCTTTGTTCTTCTCTTTATAGGAATGTACTTAACAGTTTGGCAGTGTTGTGTTTGTGAACAGAGGCGTCTTTGTTCCAGCAGACAGTTAACACTTGTGTACAGAACAGAGGAAGGAAAGTCTGCGTTATTAAGCCTACTGTTAAATTAGCCTAAGCACTATCTTAATGAAATGATTAAGAAAATACAGACCTCCCCTAAGTCTCTCTTTTTGTACAGTTGTCAAATCCCCATGTCTTTTATCCGGTGGTTTCTCCTCTGCCCTGATACAATTGTAAAGGCAAGCTGCTGTCCTGCATGGCAATCTGTGTTGGGAGCTTTATCTGACATGCTGTTTAATTCCTTCTCTTACTTGCTTTGGAGCTAATTGAAATAACCAGAGCATTTTAAATACTTTTTTCAGTCTTTATGGGACTGCCTGTGTGTTTATTGTAGGACTGTAGTCAGTTATATAGACTTTGACTGCAGCATCACGACAAGCTAACCTTGGGCTATTGAGCTTAAAAGCCCATTTATAGATCGCGATAATGCCCTCCCCATTTGAGGGTGAATAACTCTTTATAGGCTCTCATCATTTGCACTTTTCATATCTTATGGCATTCCCCTCCTTATTCCACTTACACTATTTCTCTTCAACTTCTCCTTTCTTGCTCTCCTCTACTGTCTGGTCCTTGTGATGAATCTTGTGCCTCAAGGCATTGTGGGATGGGGGGGGCTGATTTAGGCCCCATTACTGATGGTGGCCCAGCACGTGGGCTTCTCCGAATCGGTTCACACACCAGGAAGGGAAGACAGAGTAAAAAAGAATAAATAAATAAATAAGTTCTCTCCCGTCTTCCTCCCACCTCTCCGCCTCCTACCTTCACCCTCCTCTCCAGGTGAAATGGAATGATTTAATGTGTGGCCCTGTCGGAGTGGGTAATGGAGTTGGCGGATGAGTGCGAGGGGCCCTCTCCATCAGCAAGTGGAGAGTGTGGAGGGGTGTTGGAGGTGATTGAGACCCCTGTCTGTCTAGGTGTGCTCCTTGTATAGACGGTGACCTCTCGTCCTCTCCTCCCTGCAGAGCCAAGATACACACTCTTATGCAAAACACACACCTCGTTTTTTCAGCGTGTGCACCACAGTGGAATTTGTGCTAACACTCTTCTATCTGTAGACTTGTGACAGGACCTGTAGGGGACTGATGGAGCTTGCTGTTAACAGATGGCTGACTGTCTCTTGGAATGCTTTTTGGCCCAAAACTTAATTTCTAAAGATGCCTCACTGGGTCATTGGAGAGGCTTTTAGATGAGTGATAATGAGACGTAATGTTATTTATTTGTCAAAGCACTTCTTTAGCTTTTTTGAAGCTGCTAATTGGGTGTTACATGTAAGTTAATTTAAGACTTTTTGTTGGTCAGATCACACAACTGAAATAAAGTCACTTTGAGCCTGTCGATAGAGGTTATATCGCAGTGCAATACAAGTACAAATTCGAACAGTGATAGGTACAGAGGGAGAATATTGATTACTACCATTGATCACACTCACACTGTCCTTGCCCCCCCCCTTGTCTTTGTCTTTGTTTGGTCTGTGCTTACTCGTTAACATTTAACATGTTATAGAGCTCAATGCACAACACTCGCATCCAGTCCACCGCAGTATTAAGTCAAAGGCAGAGATGTTGCTTATTCTTAAGAGTGGGTTTAACAGCCGAGCTCTTGTGTGGATGGCTGCGAGACTCCAGCTTAATTCAGCACACAGCAGCAACTGGCCATAATTAGGTGCAAAGTGTTTGCTGCCACACCAAAATGCCATTTAAATGCCAAATGGCAGTGAGGGTGTGTATAATATGTGGGATCTCTGGCCTATTGCTTTAGACTCTCTGCTGGATTGTTGCTGCTGCCAGAAAGAGGTTACACAGAGATAAGTGGCTGTTCATGTGGCATCGGCCCACACTGCCCTTGTTAGCTCATCAGCTAGGACTCCCCATCCAAAACCTTTCGCACTCCACTGGCTATTGTTAGCAGAGATGCTGTCTCGTAACCAGGAGAGGGTTGGTATTTAACCAATTAAAGTGCAAGTGTGCACCGATGAGCCAACAGCTCCTGCTATTTGCACAGTTTAGGCAAGCTCAGCTGTTGATGTGGAAATCCATTAATTAGATGGGCTTTTTTTTAATTCCAAATCTCATATCTCCTACAACCGTACACAGCTGATTTTGGCTCTTGATAAAGTATTTTGTCTGTGTAGCTCTGAGTCCCACTTTCAGCTGTTTCATTTAACTGCTTTGACTTTAGGAGGCTAGCTGCTAGTCTTCAGATAGTGAGCGCAGCACAGCAGGCCCTTATAAGGAGTGTGAATCAGCTCTGTGGAGGTTCTGCACAGAATCACAAGGTGTCTCGAGCCCACCTGTCAAGCCCCACCACAGCCATCTTTAGCACTACCCTGACAAAAACTGCCAGAGCGCAGCCAGCTTTATGCCACGCCTGCTGATATGCTATGCTAACATGCTATAACAACGCTATTTATTATGGTAATATGTCATGCCAAGTCTGAAATCATTGGTTGGCTTAAAAGAAAGAAGCAGTGTTTTCTCTGGGCTGGCGCAGCAGCCGCTGAGCTTTATAGCCTTTAAAATAAAGCAAGGCTACACATCCCCACATCCCTACCAAAGGTTCTAATGTCTGTGTGTGTGCCTGCATCAGTGTGTGTGAGCAGCCTGTGTAATCACTCCTAGCTGGCGGGCTCAGAGGGAGAGGTGGAATCAATGCAGTGGGCTATGAAGAGAGGAGAGAGAAAGGAAGAGAGGGAGGGAGGGGGCTGATCAATATCATAGCAGCAGGGTGGGGTAATACCCACTTCATGCAGCGCCGCCACAAACAGGGAGGATTGTGGGAGTGAAGTGGGGGACGCAGAGGAGAAGAACAGGAATAAGAGAGGAGAAGAGTGGGAGGGGCAACGGTAAAAAGATGCAAATCTCAGTGGCGCCGGTAAACAAGAGGCTTTGTGTCAATCACCAGATGAAGTGGCACATTTAGCATTCCCCTCTCTCTCTTAACCATTCCGACACTGGGGGGGGGGATTGTTTGCTTGGCAGCCGCCCGCCCATTGGTCCGGGCCGGTGACGAGGTGTGGCTGCACGGTGATAATGTATTGGCTGTCATGGCAATGATATCCACTGTTTAAGAGAGTCATCAATAACCCCACCCTGTTGTGTTCCACAGACTGTTAGTCAATGTCTGCTGGATCATCCCATCATCAGCCTATCATATAACTGCGCACACACAATCTATTACAAGCATCCACTCTGTTACAAAGAGCCAGCTGTAAGAACACCTAATCACCCTCCACCCAAGGATAGGTGGATGTCAATCACACCACCACAACAGAGGGAGAAAAGGTGAGAATCTGCCAACAAAACGCACTGAGAGCCGACTAGCTGCACACACCAGCTATAGTACATAAAGCGCTCTCTTTATGCTGCCAGTGCTTTGTCGTTTGAGGTTGCGTGCACCCTACCAGATCTCATGCTGATGCTGATTGCATGGTATGGTGAACTGTGTCTCCTTTCTGCTTGATTTAACTTCAAAGCCGTGACTGCTCTGAGCCGAGCAGGCTTCACATGGCTGTTTAGAGCTGGGAGACAGGATGTGATGGCGGACAACTGAACTGTACACTGTAAACGGACACTTCCTCTGCGGTGGGTAGGAAGTCCCCGCCAAACCATATGGTCACACTGGGATGACCAAATCTACTTCGTGTGTGTGTGTGTGTGTGTGTGTGTTTGGGGGTGCATTCTTTGGTTTTCCTCTCGATGACTTTCTGAATGTGTTGGTGCATTTATTCCTCTTCTGTTCCTGTGTATAGTATCTTTCCCTGAACATGCTGTTACAACTAATTACATTGACCCGGCCTCTTATCTAACACACCTTGCAGCCATTTTTTTAAAGACAGAGGTAGATGTGTGTATGTGCGAGTCACCTTTCAGTGATGGTGGCAGGGGCAAGTGAGGGGTGAAAGTGAGGCGATAGGTGATTCGGAGAGAAGAAAGCACAGCCTCAGACAGCACTGACCTGTCTTTTTGTTCCTTCTGTCTTTTTTTTCTTCCACTCCTTCTCTCACTCATTGCGGGTAAACAGTCATCCCCCTCTCCTTACTGACAGAGTGAGCCGAGGCGAGTAATTCCCCCATCTACAGCAAAATCCTTTGCCTCCCTTACCCAGCCCTGGACGCTGCTGCACAAAGCAAATGCAGTCTGAGCCTGTGTGTGTGTGCGCGCGCGCGCGCGCGTGTGTGTGTGTGTGTGTGCGCGCGCATGTTCAAAGTATGCCTTTTGATTTACAGGCACACACACACGGATAAATGGGCGGAGAAGGCTTTGATGTGCCTGGGTTGCAGAGAGTAGAGATGTTGGTGTGTTGTTCAACCTCTTTGTCTCGCGCTCTCTCGGTGGGCGCTCTGTTTGCCTGTGTGTGTGTGTGCATGTGTGTGTGTGTGAACGATAACCAATATGTTTGACACTACTCTCATCAACACTCAAACGTTTTTTCCATGTTCTGCTTTAGTGATCAACCATGTGTGTTTTATTGTGTCGTAGTTTAGAAAGTCAGCAGCAGAGGCATTGGAAGGGACTGCAGTTTTAATTAGCAGGGATTAAAATACGTTTTTTTTAAATCAGGACATGATATTTTCTGTCACCCATTGAGCCGATATTGTACTGAATGTTTTCTTGGTACATTGCCATTATTGTGTTTATTAAAAATCTGAAAATTCAACAAATTTAAACAAAAATTGCAGACCTTAGAAAGGAGCTATTCATAGATCAGTTTTACATTTCCATCTTCCTTTCACCTGTGCACTGACTTAATCACATGCAAAGTAAAATCCGTCATGTCAGATTATAGCATATGTATAGGTGCCTAAAGTCTCACAGAATGTGTTAAACCTGTGCAAAAGTGTCTAAAGGTGTATTTTTGCACTTAACAGCACTTAATAGGAGTTGTATTCACAGCATGTCTGCTTCATTAATGCAGCACAGTGTGTGCAAGGATTTCCATTGTTTCTGCCTTACTAAATTCAATCATTTATACCTTCCTACACCTTTTTAATCTTGCTCTTACACAAGCTATTTATTAGTTTCAAAACATTAATCAGTTATATCTAATTAAAAAAGTTGTTTTACCATTATACTTGTTTACGTTATCTTCTTAATTTACATTCTTGCCTCATTAACTCATTCTACCTTCAATACCATGTAGCCATTTGATAGTTTAAGATAAACAAAAGGCAATACTTCCTGTGATTTTTTTTTTTTCCCCCTCACTGTAAGATGTGAAATCATAAATGGTGAGTTAATTGCGTTGGAAAAATGCATAAAAGTTCTATCAATAATACTATCGCAGAGTTGTGAACAATTCAACCTTTCCCAGTGTTTTTAAAATTGCCTTTGGACTTTATAACTGATACCAGATTGGGTTCATACGTTGTAATTATTGAATTGAGGCAGAAAAGCAGACATGTGTTCCACTGTGACTTGATTTTCAGGTAGAATTAAACATGTTACAAGTAGACTGTAATGTGGCTCGCTGACACTCACCAAAAAGTTCATCCATAAAAGTGCTACAATATGGCGGCTGTCATTGCCGGTCTAGACTAAGAGTCATGCAGTACAGCTCCTTCTAGCACTGGGCCAGCCTTGTTATTGCAGCTGTGTTGTCTACAATACATCTCTTGTTGCAGCACAGCAGGAGGCCGCCCAGAGCTTCTGGCCTGTGTGTGTGTGTGTGTGTGTGTGTGTGTGTGTGTGTGTGTGTGTGTGTGTGTGTGTGTGTGTGCACATGTGTTATAATCACATTCTTTCACAACATTCAGAATACAGTTGCTGCAAATAGCCTTTTTCATTCTGTGAGATGTAACTGTATTTGGCGAAAGGCCTGTAACATCTTTAAATCTTTTGTTAATACTCATACGCATCTGATACTCTACTGCATTTGCATCCATGCTGATATATTGTAAAACGCATGGGTAGGTAATTTGCATGGGATTATTTGCATATTGTACAAAGCAAGCATGGCTGACAGACCACCCGGCTAGTGTGGCATCTGGCTGAAACACAGCTTACATGATGTATTACTGATAGGGCCAGTGTCATCACTAGAGACTGAAAGACAGGCAAGGTCACCTTCAGACAAAGAGATGGGGGGGGGGGG
>NW_019525414.1:3885376-3911344 GCF_002814215.2 Seriola lalandi dorsalis | reverse complement strand
GGGGGGGGGGGGGGGGGGGGTAGAGAGAGACGGGGAGATGGATATCTTCAGAAGCAATGGCCAGATGAAACAATACAATCAAAACGGGTTGAGCTTGTGGTGATATGAGCTCTTCAAGGCTGTCTGTCCAGTTTTACACGCAGCGTTAAGATCTGTTTTTGCATTCTTCTGCTCTTATTTGCCTCCATCTCCGTTTGTGCAACGCCACTCCTCTCTCTCCTCAGTGTGTGTTTGTGTTCTTAAACGGAAACCGTTGTAAATTTGTGTGAGTATGCGGAAATGAGCTTTTGTGTGTGTGTGTGTGTGTGTGTGTGTGTGTGTGTGTGTGTGTGTGTGTGTGTGTTTGTTAGAAGTATCATACATGTTTCTATTATCTGTGTATCAATGTGGGCTGACCATATAGACCAACACACACACACACACACACACACACACACAGCCTCTGGATTTCTCTATGTCACACACACACACACACACACACACACACACACACACACACACACACACACACACACACACACCCTATAGACAGTCCTCTGATGGCCTGACAGCTGCTCTTACATAGAGAAGACCTCCAAAGAATTCACACACTATTCCTATTCTACCAGCTCTCCATCATCCCTCTCATAGCACACACCCCATCAGTCTTTGAAGTGGCACACACCCGAACACACACCTTTGTGACTCCCCTGTGAGTTGGTGAGGACTTGTACTACACCCACACCACTCTTCACACATATATATCCTACCCATGGCCAAATCTTATTTGCTTTTCACATGTATTATTACTACTGTATTAACTTACACTTTAGCATGGAAGTTAAATCTCCATGTGTATGTGTGTGTCTGTGTGTGAATTATAACCAGGCGGGAGATCGATTAGCATTGGCTTAAGCAAGCCTTCTCATTTCCTGTCTTCCATTACAGCGCTCAATCAGCCCACAACTCCTTCTCTGCCATACCCTGCTCAGGAGGCTGCCACTGGCAGTTGTACACACACACACACACACACACACACAGGGTCCGGATTAGCTGGCTTGGCAGACATCCAATATGACAAGTACACACACACACACACACACAGAGCTTGATATTCATATCCTTTTTGCACGCCCCTCTCTGTGAGCAGTCCCCCCTCTCTTCCTCCTCAGCAGTAGTCCAGTCAGTTTTAGTAAGATGTCTTATTAGCTCACGAGGCTATGCTAACAAGGCAAAGCTAACATAATGGATCACAGGCAAACAGGCTTCCAAACAAAACATCAGACCGTTTAAACACTCTGCACAAAACAAAGGAAGCCTGTGTCGCCCAAAAACGTCAGCATTCCTCAGTCTGTGTGTGTGTGTGTCTGTCTGTCTGTCTGTCTGTCTTTCTGTCTGTCTGTCTGTCTGTCTGTCTGTCTGTCTGTCTGTCTGTCTGTGTCTAACTCTGAATCCTGACTCATGGGTATTACCTTGAGACCGGGCAAGTCTCTGCTCTCAAGAGAACATCCAGGGCTATACGCAAACACACACACACTGGCAAACACACTAACACACAGGAAGCCAGGTATCAAAGCGAGATGGCTTTGAAGCGGTTAAATGAAAGGCTGAAGGCAGAAATGACAATGTTTTCTGGCAGGCTATAACTGTATGTCTGGCTGAGAGGGAGATCTTGGAAAATAAAGTCAGTATTATGATCTGAACACCCAGATATGAGCTCTTCTAACCGCCTCCATCTGTCCTCGCACAGCCTGCGTTTGAAGTCTCACTTGGATCTGCATTCTAGTCTATACCCTGCTAGTGCTGCAAGGATTTCTGACTGTGTTCTCAATATAAAAAAAAAGACCTGTATTTGTGTGTAGCCTAACTCACTGAACACAAGTTGTCAGGTCCTTTGTGCTCCTGTGTCTGTGTTGTGCAACTAATGATCATCATTATTCTTTATATTTATTCTTTATATCCTGTTTCCTTTCGCCTTCACAGCGCTGCTCTCTGTACCGTCACTTAACTCGTCTTAAATTTCTTGGCTAAAAACCGCCGTGCAGCAGAAGTGTGTTGGAGGCAAAGACAAATATTTAAGTTGGACACAGCCTGGCTATTTTATGGAGCGAGCAGCCGAGGCTAGTGTTCTCCATTCTCTCCGCCCCACTCTGTCTAGAAGGAGGGCAATGCGGTCGTCATCATGTATTTTTCTTATTATTTCTGCCATTAATTTACTTTCTCCCACACTGGGCCCCATTTGAAATAAAGGAGAGATGAAACAAAGACTGGTGCAATTAGCCCTGTTTGTTATCAGCATGGAGTGAAGCGAAGTGTTGGATGAGCCAGACCTCAGATGTGGCAGTCATGTGTGCTGCTTGTGACTCTTTAGTGTATAAAGTATGCCTGTGGTTGGCAGTATGATCCACCAGTTGTGGCCCTCAGCCCTCAAGTCTTAATTAGTATCATCTGTGAGCTCCACGTGACTCAACCCCTCTCCTCTTTCTCTTTCTTCTCTCCGTCTCTGCCACCATCACTCCTTCTGCCTGGATGACAGGAGGACCTGTTAGATGTGTTGGTGTATGCCGACAAATTGTACAGTGACACACATCTGTCATAAAGTGATTTATGTGTGTCTGTTTGATTCCTTGAAAGGGGGTTTTGAATTTATGACAGGCATGGACGCTCATGTTCAAAGGCGCACACACGGCACACACACAAAGAGCAACAAGAGCAAATCTGCCCACTTTGAAACGGCTAATGCTCATCCAATCCAATATGGAGCCGGGCTGACAGATGGGCCCAGTGTGTTCAAAGCAGAGGGCGCCGATTTAATATCCAAACAGGTCAAGCCAAAGAGAGAGACACCCCTGTGTAGGCACGGTGCAAAGGTCCTGCCAGCACCACCGCCACAGCTGGGACTCACCTCACCTCCTCCCTCCTCCCTCTGCCTCCCACACTCTCTCCATTTGTTCTTGTTGCCAGGCGGGGAAGCAGACTGTGCACAGTTCCTCCTCACAAACCTTGTAATCAGCATTCGTTTAGTGTTATTATATGTGCCTAAGAGAATGAAGCTTGAGGGGCAGGTTGTCCTTCCTTCCTCCAAGTAGCCAAGTGCTCACTGTGAAGCCCATAAGGAGAGGAGGATTGCAGAGTGGAATCCTGCTGCTGCTGGCTCTGACAGCCTGATTTAGAGGTGCTTTCTCTTACCTCTGACACTGAGTCCCAGCCTGCCCTGCTCTACTGCAGGGTTGGGAGAAGAATAGTGGTGCTTATCCTGAAAGCCTGTTATTTGTGTGTGTGTGTGTGTGTGTGTGTGTGTGTGTGTGAGAGAGAGAAAGAGAGAGAGTGCATTCTCTTGTATGTGTTTGCTCACACAGCATGCTGGCATTTCTTTTTAACAACCTCCTTTGTCAGTCACTGAGATGTCGAAGATTGCGTGAGCACAGCAGATCTCTTGTACCTCACCAGTGTATGTTCACACACACAGTGTGTGTGTGTACGCGCACACATGTGTGTTCTGTCGTCCAGATGGAAGTGCTTATTGAGTGCTGGTGTGCTGGCAGATCTCTCTGTCTCAGAGAGAGCGGGAGAAAATAAGTGAGAGAAAGAAGGAAAATGAGGAAGAGAGAAAGCCGAGTGGAAAACCCTTCCAATCAGATCCATCATCGTTGTGTGTGAGTGTGTGTGTTTATGCGAGTGTATGAGTGATCTTCCCAGCCAGCTCTTCCTGCCTGCCTCCCCTCTCTAATCTTATCATGTCGGAGCAGCAGATTAGTCCTCCTAGATCTCATCTCTGCCTCCAAATGCCACAATCAGCCTTTTGTTCTTTGGTTGTGCCTACTCTCCCCTGGCGGCAGGCAAGGTGAACATTCCCACAATCCGCCCTCCATACCATTTTGAGCCTCCGCTTGTCAATGTCACACAGCTACCAGTTCTGATCTGCCATACCTGAGCCTCCCCTGCCCCTGGGGCGCTAGCTAACTAAGCTGTTAGCTCAGCAGCCTGCTAGCCTAGCTGAACTGCTTGACATTCCTGGCTAACACTGAGCTGCTGCTGCTGCTCTGTTTGACCTCCCCCTCTTTCCTCCCTCCCTCCCTCCCTCTCTCTCGCCGTCTCCTTTGTCTGTGTGTTTGGGATCTGTCTTTCCTTCCTTACTTCTGGCTGCCACCTTCTGAAGGAAGTCATAGATCCTGGTTGCTGATGTCACCAGTGAGGGGAGGGAGGGGGGCGTCACTAACAGGTTTAGCAGAGGAAGAAGAGAGTGTTTGAAAAGCAGAGAAAATAAACAGAGGTTTCCTGTTAACGAGGTGCACTGGGGGCCTGTCGTGTGGGAGCGAGAGGGTCTGGTTTTGTTTAAAGCAAAGCTCTAGTGTTACAGTGTGAGGAGGAGGAGGAGGAATAGGGCATTAGCTTTGAGGGTTACAGGTTGTAACAACGTTCCCTTAGTTTTGTCACAGCTCGGTTTGGCTGCAAGGCAATGACCATGTTGTGAAGGCCACTGTGATCAGATGTGGGAGAAAGTAGGCGCTCGCTGCTGCTGCTGCTGCTGTGCACTCTACCAAGTATCGGAGGACTTACAGGAATAGTTGAGCGTGTTAGCATTGGTTTTGCATTGGAAAGCACTTTGTTGATTTCACACTCTCTTACTTGAAAACACGAATTAATCCCACACTCAGTCTTTTTAATCTTTTCAAGTGTATACCTCTACAGATTTCCTCCCTCAAATAAGAGCTGGTTTCTTTTCAAATTTAAAGCCTTTCCTTGTAAAAAGGATAGTCTGCCCTCTGTATTTCCCTCTTCCCCCTGGTCTTTGTAGTGGTGTGGTCATACACAGAGGCCCCAGCTCCAGAGTTGACTACACACATGCAGCCACACAAAGAAAACTGCACAGCCATTATGGATCCAAGGGGCCAGCCACATTTAGCTAGTCAAAAGGGAGAATTAACCGACTCGCACAATGCCTGGTTTGTCTTGGCTGCTTTTAGAAAAGCATTCATTTACTTTTTATTAACAGAGATGCATTTTGGAGTCATTGTAAAAGAAATGTACTTTTAAACCTTGTAATATTTTCCAACTTACTGTTAAGCGCTGGCCCTCATATAATCAGACCTCTTTGTGATGCGTGTGCCCAAGAATGCCACAGGCCAGGCTGAGCCACTGGAGGGAGGGGAGGTACCATTGTGTTCAGCCCCAAAGCATGACTCTCAGATTTATATCTCCTCAGTGGATAAAGGGGTAGCCTTGTACCCTGGGGGTTTCAGTAAAGCAGGAGGAGGATAGTTGTAATTTTAAGTCAGAGGAAATGAGAAGGTCTTGCTCCTCCTACTTTAATCCAACCGCTTTCTCTCCCCCCCCCCCTATCTCCTTTGCTGTGCTTCCTTGCATTTTCTTTTTTCCTTTCCTCTCGTTTCATTTCTTTCTCTCAGTGTGGGTTAGTAAGTCTTTTGGCCTCTCCGCAGTGAGCAGCATTCCCAGGGTTTAGGGCCCAGGAGGAGGGAGGGCAGGGCCATGTTTAGCCTCTGGCAGGACAGACAAAGATGGCTGACATTGTGCGGGGCTCAGCTCTCTACAGGCAGCGTGGAATGTCTCTAATCAATTCAGCATTGTGGTTCCCTCTCATATGTTCTCTCTCTGTCATTTTCTATAGCAGGCTTAGCAAAACCCAGACAATACAACTAGTAGTTGGTGTGGCGACTCTGAGCTGTCTATCATCCCCCTTCATTTTCTCCTTGCGTTATCTACTCATTTTTCCACCCTGCATGTTTATAGAATTGTGATAATTGAAAGCTATGCTTCACTCCCACTACGTGCTCCATATGTTGCACTCTCAGTCTTTCTCTCCATCTCCCTCCCTCTTTTGCCTGAGAGGGCTTAACGCCGCTGTGAGCTTCTAAACAGCAATCTGCTCTGGAGAGCGGCAGCTACTCTGTAGTGACAAGGATACTGATGATAGCTGAAGTAACATTCGCTCTCTGCTTTGGTTCGTTTGGTTGGTTTAAAATAATGCAGGCTCATGAATAAGGTGTAAAACCTGTGTGTGTACGCATCTTTCTGCCTGCTTGTGCTTTCTCTTTGCATCAGGCTCCGAAATCCCTTTGATTTTTTTGGTTTTACAGGCAGAAAATGAAATGTGCGGGTAGCACACTAGCAGCATTTACAGTCTCCTTAAAGTATTAATTATGTATAAGCACCGGATAACTACTCATACTGCTGTGGCAGGCAGCCTGTTAATCTAGAAGGCAACAGTGTCTGTACACTGGATAGACAAGAGGTTCGGATGGGTGGGCTAACTGCTGCGAGGGGGAGGGACATGACGTCATTGCACACATTTCTTCTCACACAGTATATCTACGTGTTCGGGGGGGGGGGGCCTGTGTCTCAGTCCATCAGTATGGCTCTGTTTAATCACAAGCAAAGTGTGTGTGGTTGTGTGATGTTGCATGCACACTCACAATCATCCAGAGCAGTAAATGAAGCTGACTGACTGCGTGCCAGCTGCTGTTTAACACGTCCAGGCTCACTTACTCACTCGTTCCTCCTCCCTGCTCAAGGTTGGAGAAGGGGAGGAACGAAGGAGAGAAAATGGTGGAGAGGTAGTGGAGAGGAGGGTTGGAATGAGAAAGGTGGAGGAGGGAGGGAGAGAGGGAGGAAGGAAGGAAGAGAAGGAAGGAATGGAGAGAATTGGAAAACCAGAGGTGGGCTTGAGGGTTTAGGGAGGTGATGATTTGCTTGGCTGCGTGTGCTCAGTCTCCTCCCCAGTGACATAACAGAACAATGTACTGTAAAGGCTTTAAATATCTTTACCCTGACCTCATGTTCCTGCACGCACGCGCGCGCGCACACACACACACACGCACACACACACGCACACACACATACACACAGATACAGTTAAGAGCCTGGAAAGAGCGGATGTTAAACTGTCTGTCTTAGATTACCATAGACTTTCCCCCCGTCTTCCATTTTTTCCATATGCTCATTTCTCCTGTACTCTGTGGGTGGTGTCAGTGGTGGTGCAGGTGTCTCACTTGGTTAGTTCAGTGCAGTGCAGTGCAGCCAAGTCCCTAATAAAGATGGCTAGGGCCAATAGGATTGTGTCGCAGTCCAGCACCCGGCCCAGCAGTCTCTCTAATGTTCTTTTCAAACCACTGTGACGGTCAGTTGGGCTTATGTGAAGGCACAATAAATATTTTATAACATGAAATGAAAACTGTATTTTGCCCTTTTCATCCCTCACCTTAGTGCTGGCCTCAGTTTCTACCATTTTCTTCCCACCCCCCCTTTTTCCCTTCCCTCTCTATTTTTTCATTAACTGGTCCTAGAAAAGCTCTCTTCTCACCTCAGTGCTGCCACTTGCTGGTCATCTAGAGAGTTACAGACCTTTGCTGACTTGCACTTTATTGGAAAGCCAGTAGGTGGCAGCACTTAAGGAGGAGAAAGTCCAAAGTATGGTAAAAAGATACTGTACCTGTGCATGAGTAAATTAAAAGTATGTTGAAATCATTTTAAATGTGTTTATTTAAAGGCTCATTTGAGTATTGTCATCAAGTGAAGAGAAACCAAGGCAGAGAATTGATTAATGATTTTAGATGATTTATTTAGATGGCAAAAATAGAACAAATATCCATCCCCCTCATGGTTCTTCTCTCTCCATATGTCCCCCAGCAACAACCATCCCATTGTTTACTTTATTAAGGCTCTAAATGCTCTGCAATCCCTTTTTAATTGACTTGGTCTCTGCATGCTTCTTGGCATCAGCCGGTGTGAGGCACAAACGGTGCGTCTGCACAGTATCACTGTTTGCCAAGAGGCCAGTTCCTGACGTCATAATCAAACCAAATGATGTCTGTTTATCTTAGCATGGGATCTCTCTTTTTGTCTCCTGCTTATTCGCTGTGTCTCTCTGTGTTGCAGAGTAAACGGGACCATCTGTTGATGAATGTGAAATGGTACTATCGCCAGTCAGAGGTGCCCGACTCCGTCTACCAGCACCTGGTGCAGGATCGCAACAATGAGAACGGTGAGACTGCCTTGCGTGCACTGAAGCACAGCCACACTTGTGCATACATACAGTGCACACACTCACACACAAATGTGAATACACCTACTCGCTCTGTAACACAACACTCGGTTTCTCTCCTTCACACACACACACACACACACACACACACACACACCTGCCTCTGCTCCCCAGACTGTTAAGGGATATAAGAGCTAGCTGTGAAGTTGATTTCACCCACGAACCAGAAGACAGTGTCCAAGGCAGCTGAGCCAATCCCATGGCTCTGTGCTGTTCCCCGGGTAACACTCCTTCAGGCCAGACAGCAGAACTGTCAAGTGTTAATAACCCACAGTGTCATGTGGCCCTTGAGCACACATGCTCAACACCATCAGTGCTAGTGGTCTCATCACACTCAAGCACATACACATCCACAGGAACATAAGCGTGGTGTTTTAGTAACTGAATATTATGTCCTGATGAGAGAAAGGAAATGTCACAGAGGGAAATAAGATTTCATATTCATTTGTAATAGTTGGAACAATCAGTTCATAATACTTCATTAATATTTTCTCAGTCCGTCTTTGAGTCTTACCTAAAATACTGTCCCACACATGTTGACTCGAATGTCTTTGTTGTACTTGGCTGATGTGACAGAAAGGACTCAGTGTTCTCACTATGAATAGTTTGTACACGTACAGATACTCACAGTTTGACTTCAATTTTTATTTATTTAGGTACAGACTCTTAGGTGTATTTTTCTCAAGAATGCTTCTATTCAAGCTCTGTTTAGAGAAAAAGGAGGAGTGTGTACACAATCTCACAACACACAGTCAACTGTTGACACATCTTGTTAGCAGTTGGCAGTACTCGTTAGCTGACACGCACCTACTGGTTGAGCTTTTCTCAGTTTGCCACACAGAATCAGTCAACTCTAAATTTATACTGACTAAAAACAGCCTTGTAACCAGTGAACAAATGTGTGTGCAGTCACAGTTACAGCTGAACACCCTGTTATGCTGTTTTCCCTTTTTTTTAGTAATCCCAGTATCTCTTGTGTCAGAGGAAAGGCTTTAATTCAGGTTTGTCATTGAGGTTATCAGACAAACACCACGTATGCTGTTCCCTCCAGAAGCTGTTTCAGTGCAACTCGACACTGTGCTATCTGCAGGTCCTCGCAGCTGGGTCTCGGGATTATTAGAATTGATGTCACAAGGCCGCAGTACAGTGGCCACAGCACGCAACAACTCAGGTCATTTGTCAACGACGAGCCCCGGCTCGTTGTTGGTACTGCTGATGTGTCTTAACCCCCACAAGGGTCATTACACTAGAGAACTGAACATTATGTCCTCTCCTTAGGGAACCGCACTTTATTGGCTTTATTGAATTATTTGGCATAATATTGACCTCCACAGAGGTACTTGTTACTTTGGGTGGAGGCACAACTGTGCTCATGATTTTATTAGTGAGTTCAGATACCCAAGCTACTTTATCTCTTCTACCTCTCTGTCATAGATAAATGAGTTAGGTAGTCTTTAGCATTTTATATATATATAATGTAAATGTATATTCACTGAACTTGTGTTTTCCTTCCTCCAGACTCTGGCCGGGAGCTGGTTATCACAGACCCAGTGGTCAGGAGTCGAGAACTCTTTATCTCTGACTATGTGGACACTTATCATGCTGCTGCTCTCAGGTAAACAAGCACAAGTACACATATATCCACACACACACACACACACACACACACACACACCAGCAGCTTTATATTCTAAGCTGTGGTAGAAGATAGAAGCTGCACTTTGTGGAAGCACTTTAAGTTTCCTACAGGTTTCTCTTACACTCAGTGTTCAGTCCGAACGGTCCAGCAATACTGCAGCTGCTGAAATTGCAATGCTTGTATTTATAGTACAGTACTCAGCTTTTTTTTTGTGGTGTTTTGTTGCATTTGTCCTATGAGTTCACTGTTGTTGCCTTAGCTGAAAACAATCCCAGTTCTGTGACTATGAAAATTCTTTGATATAAAAGCTGAACTGAAAATAATTCTGAAGTTTTATGACAGTATTAATTAATTATATTAAGACTTAAGTTTTATTTCTATTACCTTATGTCACCATGTTCTTTGATTTTAAGTCTGGATATTTTAGTAATCCATGTGCATTATTGGCATGTCTCTGTATGATTACAGTAGAATTTTCTTACATGAACAAATATTTTATTGTCACTGATCTAAGCACTGTTACACCACCAATTCATTCTTCAAGCAAATACTGTTGTTACATACTCAAACAGACTACTGACTAACACCATCTGTGTTTTGCGGGTTATACCACTGTTATGAAATCCTTGGCTCTTGTGAACCAGATTCAGACAGAAAAATACCCCTAATTCGACATGCTGATGTATTTTTCTGAACAGGGGCAAGATAGTATTAGTACTACATTATTCCTGTGTTTCTATCAGCTCTCCATTAACCAATTCTAAAAGGCATCACAGCAGTATTTGTGTTGTTCTGACAGTAAATTGCTTTGTAGTGTCAATAAATTACAGGTAAGGGAAAACTCCTAAACAATTGTTGAAAGGTTCATACGGGAGAAATTCAAGCACACAGTGATGTCTAGATCATCTTCATTTATTAATAGTCGTACAGTGCATTACGCCTTGAAGCTTCGTCTTTAATTACTCTTATACTGTTGAATTTAATATGTACAACTTTGTCGCATTTGTATAAAATCAAAAGTAAAAGCTTTACTGCTCTGAGCAGGTGCTGCCAAAATAGACCAGTTGTGTAAAGATGTAAAGCAAAGTATGAGTCACATGCCTCACGCTGCCTTGCATTTGAACGCTGATTAAAAGGGCTCTCTATCAACTCCCCCATACACATACCTGTTGTGACATGAGCCTCTTTAGAAGAAAGCTGATGGCACTCACTCACTGGGTAATGTCAGGAGAAACGCACACAGGCTTGATTATTTTCCTGCTCTGAAATCATATACTCTGTGTCCCTGCCTCAGTCTCTTCATCCATTCCTGGCTGACCACCCTTCCCTCCTCTCCCACTTCCCTTTCTCTTTAACCAAAACCATGTGTGAGCAGCACGGCGGCAGGCAGTCAAAGCCATTTCTTACAGAAACCACTGATTTCAGGGCAAATTAGCTGCAACTTCTCCTACACAGAGCACCCTTTGATTTGACTTACTCTCCAGGCTTTAGATAAACGGGAGGGAATTCCAGTGGGATGCTGTAATGCCGCAGCTCTCTGAAGACGGCCCTCCTTAGCACCCGTTAATCTTTTCGGAGGGAGGAGCTGTTTCTCTGCAAGGCAGCCCGGCTCCATATGCCTGTGATGTCTGTTATTTTGATAAAGCCAGACACCAGGGTGCTGGAAACAGGAAATGGTATTAAGATGTGGTCAGAGCCTCGGTCCTCTCAGCTCACTGGGGGGTAATTGTGTCGGGCGGGGAGACAAACAGGTTGAATTCCTGTCCAGATCTCTGCGGCGTCTGTCTCTCATACCTCAGCTGCAGCAGATGAGGCAGAGCTGACATGTTCAGCTGGTGTTCACAAGTTCGGCAGTCAGAGTCTGATATCTCACAGCAGTCAGCAGGTAGTGACAGGCACTAGATACCTGCTGCTGTATTTGTCACCTCCAGTGGCTGAACACCATAAAAGCTACTAATTCAGGCCATTGTATCACATAGTTGTTTCTATCTAATAAAGCATGTCTTTTCTCTCACAGGGGGAAATGCAACATTTCCCATTTCTCTGACATTTTTGCTGCCAGGGAGTTCAAGGCCCGCATTGACTCCTTCTTCTATATCCTCGGATATAACCCAGAGACCAGGTGAGGAGCATTCTCTTCAGTCACTTCCACTGATACAGCACCTTTCCTAATCCTCTGCACAACACTGACATCATTTAATTAAAATAGGACTGAAACTAATGCTTATTTTCAATACCCATCACAATTTTTTGCACTCAAGAAAACTACGTTTTTTTTCCCCCTGACCATTATAAAACGTAAAGCCATTAACTATGGCTGGACAGTTTGCTGACATAATACAGCTAACATGATGAGATGATGATAAAGATGAGGCAAGATGTTGCTGTTGTATCACAGAAATGACCATCTAATACATCCCTAATTAGACTTTTGTTTCATGTCACCAATAAGCAGATTCAAAATTCCATCAACATTTTGTGATATTTGCTTTTCAGTGTCACACGCAGCAGCAAAATGTTACTAAAATGAATGGAACATTTTCTTTTTAGCACAGGAGATGAATATAGAAGTAATTTTTCATAAGTCATGAGAGCTCTGCTTTTTTGGCTTTGATTACAAAGTGGTACATCTAATGACGCCGTCTGCTCATTATTGCTGACAATGTTATCAGTGCACAAAGAATGGTCCTAATGTGGTGTAATTATGGGAATGAGCCAGGGAAACCCCCATGGCTTTATAATTGTTTTGGGCGTTTGTTGATATTTGTCAAATTGCATGTCAACTTTTAATTACTGATCTTTTGCGTTAAAAATAAGATTGGGATGGAAAATCTACAAGGAGCTCATCAGTTGTATTTGAAGTGATTCGTTTGATCAGGATGAAAGGCCGTCTTCACAGAAGACATTTTGACACGTCGCAGTAGGAAAAGTACGGTTGTGAATAATAACATGAATGATTATTGAATTTAGCTGCTTCAGTTTCAGGATCCTGGTGTTGTGGTTGCTGGCTCACTGTCAAGGCTTACTGGGAACACTGCCATCGTTAATGTTATTAGTAACACCTATATGCTTTTCCTGCAATGACAAGTCAAAACATCTGCTGTGAAATATCTCATTTGTTTCATCACGTCTAGTGGCATCACTGATTATTGGTCCTTTTTGTGAACTATTATTACTAATATTGCTATTGCAGTACTACTAATATGAATAATAACACATCATCTTGGGGTTATCTATTCAATTTACTATGACTATAGTATTAAGATTTTAAATTTTAGTTTGATAATTTATGTTCTTCTATGTATTTTAATTTTGTATGAGACAGACATTTTTTAGTTTGTCATAAATTATCTTTGTCAGTTGGCAGCATTGGGAAATGGTTAAATAGCCTTCACAATAAGTGTTAAATTCATTATTAGAGTAGGTAACATTTTAGTGTGTTCTTGTTATGCTCAAATACGAACATGAATAGAGGCATATGTTTTTAATATTTAAACATATTTTGTCATGGATATCTCATAATTTACCTCTGTATCATGATGGTTTTTATTAGTTGTCCCTCCACTTTGACCCAAATATACACAAAGGATGACTTTGTCTAAAGCACTTTTAGGACATGTTGGTTGGTTATTGCACATGATGAGCTGTTGAATTAATTTAGGTGCTTAATAGATATTGGTGAACCCGCATTGTAATAACCCTCCAGTGGTGTTTGGAGTCTCACGTGTAGCAGTGACAGCTGGCCTTGTTATTGGCACTGAGGGTTGCCAGTTGGGAGCCCCCTCCTTCGGGGCCCTGTTCAGTCTCAGTCTTCCCCTCCCTCCCTCCCTCCCTCCTCTGATCGTTTGGTATTCTGAGCGGGGTGTCTGCAGCCTTGCAATTTCACTCTTGTTTATTATGGCGCTGACATACGAGGAGAGATGAATTCCGTATCCTGCATGCGTGTCTGTCTGCCTCTGTGTGTGTCTGTGCGTGTGTGCGCTTGTGTGAGGTCGCAGCACATGCTCAGTAGTGTCTATAGAGAAGCGAGCCGAGCTTGCGACGCTGTACGTGCAGGCTGAGGTCACAGCACAAGCTCAGTGAATACCTCTCCGGAGCGAATGCGTGGTTCTCCATTTTGAGCACCTAGAAATAGGTGGGAGAGGGGAGTTAATTCCAACGAGCATTATACACACAGTGTCACCACCCAACCTTAGGGCTCGATGTCAGAAATGGACGATTTGTTCAGTCCCCGGAGGTAGGTTTGCGATCATATTCTCGTGCTTTCTCGTGCCGTTATTAGTTGCTGCGCGAGTGTCGGCTCGACTTATTTTCCTGAGTCGCATTCCTGCTGCCTGACAAAACTGTGCGAAGCTGTCCGCGTCACTGTCATTATGTTATCCCACTGTGTGTGTGTGTGTGTGTGTGTGTTTTGTGTGTGTGTGTTTTGTGTGTGTGTGTGTGTGTGTGTGTGTGTGTATGTATGTGTGTGTGTGTATGTGTCGGGGAGCGCTAAAGCGAGTGTGCACATTGTGTCGGTAGACAGACGCTTGAATGCTGTTGAACACACAGGCTGTCACTGCAGATCGCATACCGTTGCGCGTTTACCGTCGCATCACTCCTTTATTCATATGTTACCTTCAGAGTCCCAATGAATGCAAAGTGTTGAGGATACACCCGCTTGTATGATGTTGATAAATGTGCACGCAGCGTGGTTATATGACGGTAATAAGAGCAGGAGAGGCTACCCCTGGCTCCATTTTGCAGCTCCTGTTTACAGTCGGGATGACATGGCGTATGGAGCATCACAGGGCTGCACACAAAGCTCCGCCGGCTCTGTCGCCAGCTGTGATGTGTGCACGCTGCTTGTTGTGGTACTTAAATACCATGAAGTTGGGTCTGTTTTTGCTGTGCTGCAATTATGTCAGTGTGCCACAGACGCGCTCTGTGATTGGCTGGAATTGATGGAGGGGGCGGGGTTATCCTTGATTGCACACACAGACACACAGACCCACACACAAAGTTGACCAGACTGTCACGTTGTTGTTTTGGTTTAATAAGTAAGCCTGTAATTACTTGACAGGATTGAGTGCTAATGCCGAGTTAGATTTGAACTTGTTGTGTGTATCAATTTGGCATGTTTTACATTGTTTATTGTGTGAGGCAACAGGCTCCAGCAGCTTATTAGAGAAAAATGAAACATTATTACTAGGCACAGTATTATAAGGAATACTTTGAGTGTACCAGTGAAAATAATGCTTTGAAGATATATGCCTTTCTTATCTATATTAATTGTCTGCAAATTAAAATACATGCTTCTCAGTCATTTGTTTTTCCAGCTGGGGCTACAAGAAAAAATACAAATAATAAAAGGGTGTTTTGCAGGTTGTGTCAGTATTATTAACAAAGGCCTAATTTTATCACATGCTTGTAAGTACTTTTTTTGTTCAGTAGGCTGTCTCTGTTCAAGTATACCTGAAGTCTTCATGGAAACTCCTGAGAGCTTCTTGCCTCAATATATCTGTATTTTGCCTCCTCTCTCAGAATCCTGTCTGAACGTCGACTGCCGGTTCTCAAACACACTGTTCTTATTGTGGTGCGCAGGTCCTCATTTGTCATCCTTACAGCCTCCTGCCAAACATACCGTTGACCTGGCCAACTGTGCATTGTCAAGAACGCGTTTGTAGAAGTTTCTCTCAGACCAGACTCATACTCGCTCAGTTTATTATATATATATATGATTTCTTATTCGGGAGACTAAACGTTCAGTATTGTAGATACAAAAGTATATATACAAGCATAGCCTATGAGACATTCTGTGGGTTAGTAAAAAGCAGAATGAAATATTTCCTTGTTTCAAGCATCATTCATCTCTAATAAAGCCAAGGCAATAGTTTAATTGCTGATTCCACATTGCTTACTTCTAATTCAACAGTTTTCATTCAAATAATAGCACAAGAAACCTGGCTTAAATAAGGACTGAAGTCTTATGAAATCATTCTGAAACCTGTAAAAAAATAAAATAAATAAATAAATAAAAATTGTGATGACGCAGGAAACTTCTATATTTTATTTTTATCAGCACTGTTCATTGCTTTGGGTGTTTGTAGTCTGCCAAGTTCTGATTGCTTTACATTTAGTTTGTCTTATCTGCTGAGAATGTTTGTAATAAAATGAAATGAAGTATTTCGACATGTTCTGGAGCAGCAGCCAGTCCTGGCAGGCTCAGGGGTCATTCACTGCAGCTGAAATTCAGTTTTTGGCCTGTGTTGATATCGTCTGTGCCAGTGCTTCTGTCAGCCATAGTTCATAACAGTATGGATTACTCCTCTAATCACTCTCTCCTGTCTGAGAGGCAGTCTGTTAAGAGAGGGGAAAGGGGAGTTGGGTCAAATATGCACCAGTCATAGGGTTTTGTGGTTGGAGGTCTGTAAAGAGACCAGAGGGCTGTGGCCTCTTAGGTTTCCACCAGGTCTGCATGATGGAGTGCGAGCTTCTCTGGGTGCAAATCACGCTGACAGATTCTGGGCCGCCCCACGCTCGGCTGTATGAAAATCGGCGCTGTTACCTAGGCAACAGAGGGAAAGGCTTTTCAAAAGGAACATCTTGTCATTTTCTTTAATCCATTGCAGCTGGAGATTCGGAACACTATTATTAAATTGCAGTTGCTATGGCTACCAACGTTTGTACCAGCAGCCGTTTCCGAGGCTCTCGCCTTGCATATCCAGAGCCAGCAGCCCCCCCCCCCTTTTAGGGGATTCTGTTTTATTGCTGCATCCGCAATATCAGGCCTGCAAATGTGCTCTGCTCAGCTCACTGTGCAGGAGCAGTCACCCAGGAATATTCTCCTGAAATCCTTGTTTGCTTTTCAGAATAAAACACTATGTACTTTGCTCACATGTGACTTTACCTTAACAATTTCCATAATAGAAAGTATAACACTCGTCCCCTCTGAGCGTATGTGATCTTGTCCTGGTCATGAATTGTTAGTTTCTGGCATTTTCTTTTCTCCCATGCTCTGAAGCGTTAGTCAGTTATTATACCCAGTTGTGACTTTATAGTTTTTTGCAGCTGTTTAGCTGATTCAACAGGCACACCGCAGACAGATTTCTTTCAGCTAGCTTTGAAATGCTGCCAGATAAATATTTAGTTTCAATCTGCTCTCTTTGTCTCTTCTCAGGCGACTAAACAGCACACAAGGGGAAATCCGAGTGGGACCCAGTCACCAAGTAAGTCACTGTGCAACACACACATCACCCTGCAGGTTGACGTGAGAGAGTGCTCCAGTGTTGGTGCAAGTTTCTTTCCACGTCAGCATCAGGACGCAGCTTCTGTGTGCGGATTCCATTATCCCACAATTAGCTGAAATTTGACAGCTGTCCTCTTACCTCATTGGTTCAGTCTCATTCATGGTGTCGTGTGTCATTGAAGATGATCAAATCCAAACAGGATGTGTAGCGGCATATTAATGTCATGCCGTTCACTTTACCACAATTTTCCCCTGATGAAAACAAGATTGTTCGGTTTTTGCCACAATGCTGTTTTCACGAAACAAATAATTATTTAAAATGCAAAACATCTAATACTTTGTATTTAATTAAAAAAAAAAATAATAATGCAATCGTAATTTATTCATTTAGTGGTGCCAACAGATTATCACACTTTATTTTTAACAACTGGTGGAATCAAGGGTCCTTAAACTCAACATATCACTCTCAATTTTGTATGATAATGTACAGAAAAATGTTTGCTGTAATGTTTCTTGTCAGTCAGACAGAAAGTCACCTGAGTAGTGCAGTCCTGTGTTGTGTTAAGATATTGAATCATTGTGACTGTAACTTGTCCCCATTCCCCGCTGCCACCACTCACAGTGAAAAGTTGATGACAGGGCGGCTGAAAGTTGATATTTTCTTCAAGCTTGCATGCTATTTGTAGTGTGACACCATCTGTCCCTCTCTTTCTCCCTGGACCTAATTAGGCCAAGCTCCCAGAGCTGCAGCCTTTCCCTTCTCCTGGTGGCCAGGCAGTGACCGAGAATGAGGAGCTGGTCTGGATGCCAGGGGTCAATGACTGTGACCTTCTCATGTACCTCAGAGCCGCAAGGTGAGCCCGGAGAAACAGAAATCCAGACTTCAGAGAGGGCAAGGTCTAACCTGCTAGAAAGCTATCACCAGTTAGGTTAAAGGTAGATTGATAAGTAAATATGTAGTTCCCAAACTGTCCCCTGCCAACAGTGGACTGATATCTAGTCCTTAAAATAATAAAAAGATATCCAGGTCTCGTCATCAGTGAGAGTGATAAGTAGTGTTCCCCTTTATGGTTAAGAATCTACGCAACAGCAGTGGCTTTGGTTTGACACCATTATATCAACATCAGTAAAACCAGACTTCTATCATTTCTTGTAGTCTTGTATTTTTATGCTACATATTAGACTTACACTTCAACAGGTGTAGTTTCATGACATGAAATCGTTCATCAGTGCTCGCTGAGATGTTGTTGCAGTGAAAGTGATATGTGTTAACAGGTTTCAGTGCTGTGTTTTAGTTAGGGGCTGCAGAGTAATTAATCACAACCTGTCACCATGACAGACAGTGTTGTAGAAATTCTACTGAGGTCTGTTTTTATCCGTCATATTTGTTTTCATGCTTCCCAGTATTACACAGACCTTTACTGTACTACGTTTGTGTATGCGTGGATTATAACACATACACAAAGCTTAATATTAAAGCCCTGCTCGGTAAAAATGTTGGAAGTATTTCTTGTTGGAACAAGTGTGCACACAGGGGAATTTCAAATGTGCCTTTTTAATGACAACAAACCTCGGAGTGTAATAAAGGTGGTTATTGATATATGCCTCTTGCAGCATACGTTTATGAGAAAGATAAGATTTACTGTAGTGTGTGATAAGAGAGGTGACCTAGAGGAAAGAAAAGAAGGATACTGATGTGGTTCACCACCAGCTACATCAGCCCCTGCCTGAAATGTTTCGTGTTTTGTTGCTGTGTTTTGGACTGTTCTCAGTTCCATGCTCCATTCTAGGGCTGCAGCTAACAATTATTTTCATTATCTAATCTGCCAGTTAATTTCTTAATTTAATTGATTAATTATTTGATCCTCAACCAAAACATCAGCCAATAGTCCATACCCCCAAATTATTCAACTTAGTATAATGGGGAAAAGTCTCCTATTTACAAACCTTGAACCATCAAATGTTTGGCTTTTTAATTAAATGATTCATTGCTTATCAAAATACTTGCCAGTTAATTCTGTTGAGTGACTGATCAATTAATAAGCTATTGTTGCACCTGTGCTCCGTTCTTTACCAAGCTAGCTAGTTTATGTGTATGAACTTGGCCAGCTTTCCCTAAACCTGCGCTGTTTATTATTGTTTGAATAGTGTGCGATTTTGTTCCAATCTGTTTAAGTGTATCTTAATTTTATGAAGTTATGCCAGTAGCCATGCAGCAGGTGATGCCCGCTTGTTGTCATCTCTACTGTGCCTGCCAGATGTGATTTAACAAAGGACATTAAAGTCAGTGTAGTGATTGTGATGTGATTTAACAGCTCTGTTGCTAGTTGTCAGTGGTCTGTTTAATGTTTTTCTCATCTGCGTTGTGTTCACAGGAGCATGGCTGCCTTTGCAGGGATGTGTGACGGAGGCTCAACAGAAGATGGGTGTCTAGCAGCCTCTCGAGATGACACTACATTAAATGCACTTAACACTGTAAGTAGCCATGCAGCAAGTCTATCACTAGGAATCAAGGGGAAAAAACAACACATTTTTAGTTTCAGCTTGTTTGAATTTCAGATATTTTACCAAGCTTAGCTAAGATTCAGCTGTGCAGTGATGGGCGATGATAAGGCCCCTGAGCCAGTAGAGTAGCCCCCTGTAGCAAACCCAGCCCTAGAAGCTTACAATACATCAGGCGTAATGAGAGATTTGTCCATCACATTGACAATGAATGCAGAGGAATCAAGCACAAGAAAGAGATTAGAATCATCATAAACAGGGCATTTATATTCCGACTCCATAAACTGGAAAATTAACATAGCGGGCAGGTCATTGTCTCTCGACCTTCCTTTCTATTTGCAATTCCAATGAGCAATGCTTGTTTATTCTCAGAGGAAGAGCTCCAGCGCTGCCTGTTTCACCCAATTGAATGTGACACAGGGCTTAAAGCTGCACAGCGATTGCCTTTGTCACTGTGTTGTTTATTTCCAACCTGGTTCTTGGATCTTAGCACGACGTTTCCTCATGTTCCCACTTGAGGCTGAGATTTCTATTAAATATAAGATCTGTTTTTATGGTCGGTAAAAAAAACTCCCCCATGTGTTACTGTGAAAGAAGTTTGCATGTTAATAAATATACTTTTTAATGTATACATGCATTATTTTATAATCTGAACGGTGTGCTGATGATTTTTTTTTTTTTTTTTTGTGATTGTCCACAGCTTCATGAGAGCAGCTATGATGCAGGCAAGGCTCTCCAGCGCCTGGTGAAAAAGCCAGTACCCAAACTGATAGAGAAGTGCTGGTCTGAGGATGAAGTGGTGAGAGAACCATTCTTTTCATTTGGAAATGCGTGAACAAAGATATGAAAAATAATTATTTAAAGGCTATAAATAATAGATTATTTCAGGACATTCTGTAGTTTTCTTGACGTTTCTTGGTATTTTCTTGAATGGATACATGGTGTCTGTCAGAGCTGGCTTTGTGTCTTTAGAGGGAGCTGTTGAGAGAGTTAAAACAGAACAGGGCTCTTGGCCCGGGCTCAGAAGACATAAGTAAAAACTCGTCAGTTTCCAACTCCTCCAAGGCTCAAGAGCAGCTGCATCCTGTTTATCACTCACAGAATAAATCTTTAGCGTGGAGGTCTGGAAAGGGAAAAGATTGAGGGCTGGTAATGTTAGCCTCCATTTGAATTTAGATGTGAATTTCACCGCAGCTGTTGAAGGGCTGGAATCAGAAAATGGCAGCCTTTCTCCCTGATCAAACAGGGAGGGTAGCAGGGGAATGAAAGTGCTGGATAACACCGTGTCAAAACGACTGAGAGCTGCGGCTTTGGCCTTGATGCTTTATGACACACTGCACTACATGTTTGTATACCCGCACCCTTTTAAAGATAACACTACTGACTCATCTGACGGTAGATCTTAGAACAACACAAGGCTCCACCACTGCCGATTCTTTGGTTAGCTTTTCCTCCTCCTGGGTGAATCATCCTTTTTTCCACTTTGATATTGTTTTGTAATGCTGAAGCCTGGCAGTTTTTTTTTCTTGCTCAGATCCAGTGGAAGTGAATTGGCGTATTTGTCTTGTAATTGAACATGATGGGCACATTTGAATAGAGCCGGAGCCCACGGCAGGACCACAGCGAATCACAACAAATTAAGTCAGCCATCCTTTTGTTGACTAGTTATGCATTTTCCTATATTTATGCGTGCTTGCTGGCGCCAGGCTAAACTGCTGCAAAAAGATGATCAGAGCGGAGGACAGGCATGTTGATGGGAAGTTTAATTGCCACACTCCACCGCAGGTCAACCACAGACCACTTGTAAAAGAAACTTGGCTCGACAGTATAATCTGTAAATAACTCAATTCAGACAATAAATTGATCACTTCAGTAATTCACTTTTGCCCTTTTTTGAATCTTATTGTATTCTATTCATATTTTGCAGCAGTGGCATTTATCTGTAATGATAGATCCTAATATATTCTGGGAATCTTGCAGTATTATTGAACTCAGTGACACACACCAGGAAAAAACAACAGAGTGGTTGTCTTTTCTTACTGGCTGGCCTTCCTGCTGGCTGTAGGGCTGAAATTGGCTGCTAATGTCAAAATAGAGTCTGACTGATATTAGATTTTAGATACTGATATGTAAAACTTTTAAAAATTACAAAGCAAATTATTGGCTGATAGTCTTTTAACATAAGCACATAACATAAGAAGTCTTGATGTGGATCCCTTGCATTTTTTATTAATTTTTTTCAAAATAAGAATTGTGATCAAGCCACGTAACAACAAGGACATTTTATAGTGTAAAAACATCTCGGACAGAGTGAAAAAGCAGTGGAGACACTGTTTCTAAATGTCCTTAAACCTAGGATGTAAAGCAGTTCCTTGTTCTTTACAGACATTTACGTCCATACTGATACATTTGCAGTAAGCTAATATAGAATGATAAAGTGATCTATCAGTCGAGCTCTGTACAATTTAGCAAATTGCAAAATTACATATCAAATTAAAGTCCACTGGGCCTCTGTTCCACTGTTATTTTACACCAGACAATTCACTACACACATGTAAAACAAAACCTTAATAACCAATTTTGTAAGTTTTGAATAGAAATGTGTTTGTTTGGATTTTGGACAGCAGAATTTTGCAATAAAGGAAATGATCCTATTCCTGCAATTCCACTGAAAACTGATCTGCAATAATATTGTTATTGTTGCTGAGCTCTGTAGCATATTTATCTCATTCCGTAACCTGGGTCAAGATGACTTAGTTATTTCATCATGTTCAAACAGCATTATGTAACTGAACTGAGGAGCTGTCAGGGAGTCCGGTACACGGTGTTAGCCATGTTTAGTGCCGGGTGTGTTTTGTGTCTGCGGATGGAGGCAGTCAGCTGGCCGTCTGTGCTCCACCTGCCCCTCAGTGTCTACAGCCTGGAGAAGCAGCATCTTGACTCTGGCCAGCCAAGGACACAGCTCCCAGTGATCTGATCACCAGTTGTGCCTTTTCAGCCCTGCAGCCTTGAGGGACAGGTGTAAATGTAGCACCAACCTTGACACACCCGCAGAAACCAGCCCTGCTGCTCTTCATTTATTTATCACCCCTCGCTCTCCCTCTCCTCTCCCTCTCCTCTCCCTCTTCCATCTCGTCCCCTCCAGGACTAGCTTCATTATTCCTGCCTGCTCTTTTTTCAACCCACTCCTCCGTTCTTTTAGAGATGTGAATAAAAGTGACAGCGGGGGCTACTGAAATGACAGAATCAGCCTGTCTGCAGGGTCACTTGTCACCCTTCCCTCCCCACTTTGACTTCTCTTGCCCCCCCACCACCACCACCACCACCACCACACCTCTCCTCCCTCTGCCTGCAGCTGCAGCCACATAGCACATAATCCTGGACCTCGTCTCAACTCTATAACTCTAGAGAAATATTTATAACACCCCGTACACCCCCCACAGGAAGATAAGACCACTGCCATGATCATTTGTGAGCAGTTTCATTACAGCTGTGGAGGAACTGACAGTGCTGCAAAGCAGAGTGTTTGTTTTATGTTTATTGTCCTCTGTCAGGCTCAGAAAACTCCAGACAGATTTGTGACAGTCCACCTCTGAACAATCTTTCACTGTGAGATTATTAGTACAACTTTCAGAAATTGAAAATCCATCACATGGATGTGAGCGTCACTCAAACGTTTCATTCATCAGTCAGATTACAACAAAGAAAGATAAATGAAATCTAAAAGTATGAATATTTCAGCAGCACAGTCTAACCTCCTTGCAGTTGTTGTGCAGTCAGCGGGCTGTTGAGAGTTAAGGAGTGGTTGATTTAACCACCAAGAAAAGAAAAAAATGTGATCTATTATTATGGGTGTGTGAAACCGTTTCAGATGGTGAAACATGGAACAGACCTCTGTTTTCTCTTAAGTCTTAACTGAGAGAGGCAGTCTCACTACACCACTTCTTTATGTGTGTGTTTTATCAGAAGCCAAATCAATGCTTACTGCCCACACAGAACTCTCCTCCCATCCTTTTCAATGTGCAATAGTCTTCATGTCAAAAATAAACTCTTTTAAAACCAGGAACAGAAAGCACTTAGTGAAAAACACACAGATTGCTTCTTTTTGTTGCTGTTAAATGCTCCTCCACCGAGGCTGTGTTGCGAAATAGCAATAAACATTGCAACACTGAGTAGTTCTCCTATCTAAATGACTACTTATTATAAAGCGTGAAACCACAATTAGCTGACAGGATATGATTATCAACAGTGGGAACGACTTCTGCTTTTCAGATCAGAAAAATCCTGTTACAGCTTATAACTAAATGAGCCGGTTTGGTGAGCGGATCTTGGGTTGTAACTGGCCACTGCTGACAATTTCTGGGCGAGTACAGATGTTTTTGATCAAAGCGTTTGCAGGTGTTTCACGCTATAAAATAAAGTTGTGGCTCAGACACTGTAGAATTCTTAAAGTGGCAAATCCAGTTTTGTCAATATTCATGACAGGATCATACAGCATTGCAAAAACTAGCTGTACAGATAATGCTGTTGTTGCAGTGTTGTGTCTAAGACTGCAGCTTTAGTCAGTTATTGTTCCAGTTTTAGTTGTGAAATGTGCTCTGTTATTATAATGTATACAGGTTTCATCGGAAATCTCATCATATTCCTCCATATTATTTCATTTTTATTCTAAACGTTATTTATTAAGATGCATCATATATCAGTATTTTCCAAAGTAAGGCAGGTGTTATATCATGAGATGAATTCCTTTGCACCTGCCCTACCTGCAGCCTTGGTGAAGGTCATTTAATGATTCCTCCTCTGGCAAAACTTGATATAATGAAATTGTCTCTGCTGTAAATAAGTGGTGCTAATAATGCATTGGCCAACAGGAGGTGCCATATAAACAATCAAAAGCAGCAGCAGCAGCAGCAGCAGTAGTCGTGCTGTGTGTCGCCATGTCAGAGACAGAGAGGCTGATCTATGACTGCTGTGGAGCGGGAGGTCTATTCCTCAGCCAGCTGCACCGGGCTGCGGCTTATCTCCGGCTGTGTCTTCTGCTGATGGATGACTGGAGCAGGCCGCCGACAGCACTGTGACGGGAGGGGAGGGAGGGGGTGGGAAGGTAGCGGCCCCCCAGTGGTAGAACACAAGCCTACCACCCCAAACAACACTGCCCAAGCAAAAACACCACAAGGCGAATGAAAAAAATAAAAAAACAAACATGTGGCCCTACATCCCCTGCTGCAGGTTGTCAGTTGATTTGAAGTTAGATGAGGTTCCTTACTTAAGTGGTTCTCATCTGCAGAGGGAGCTCTGTTTGCTACACTGAAGTTTTCGTGTCAACAGTACATTTTATCACTATTATGGTACATTGCCAGCAATGCTTTTTAGGGTTGTTTAGCAACTAAATAGCAGGCAGGATGGGTGTGTGCTGGAATTTCCTGTCACCTTTTGTGTCCATACAAGCCAAGGGAAGCAGAGGATGTTACTCTGCTTGCCAAAGTAACACGTCTTCATATTTATTATTTATATCTTCATGTTTATTACTGTGTAAATATAAAAACAGGCCTTTTGGTCTGTCAGAGTAAAGTTACAACAGCAGAAAATCTTTTTAAAGAAGGGTTTGCAATAGAGGAAAATCTCTCTTACACATCTGCATATTTTTTAGTACATCTAAGCATAGATTTATCTTTATGTATGGTGTCAGTGCAAAGAGGATGTGGCAAGTCTAACATCTGTCCATGCGGTCTCCCTTTCTCCTCTTAAAGCATGTTGTGATTTCCTCTCTGCACACTGTGGCCAAACTGATTACGAGCTGATATTTCATAACAGACAGCAGTGTTTTCTCCCATTGGTTTTGGCTCGCGGACCGATTGTCCTCAGCCCTCTGGGTTTATACACAGCAGGCTTTGAAAGGTCAGCTTTTAACAACGAGTCAAGTATAATAACTCCATATTGAGTGAAAGTGGCTTTGTTTGCTGTTGGACGGCCTTGTGTCAGTGTTGTCATGGAATGACATTTAGCAGGAATTATGTTCCATGCGTGAGCCTGTGCTCTGTTTGTCATCATGATACCATCTTTGTGCATATGTCCGCATTATCTTAACCAGTTTTACAACTCCCAACAATCAACTCTCAAGCAGGAAGTGCGCACACACAACAATGCCCTATTGAATAATTTTTTCTCATTCTCCTCCTCCTTTTATACGTCTCCTCTCCAGCCTCACAATAGTGCACTGTTAGGCTGTGAGGGGAAACTTGGGGCGGGTGAAAAGCGCCAGCTCTCAACTCAGAGAGAGAGAAGCCTGTTGTTTCTGCACAGCGGATGGCCATTTGGTAGAGCTTCTGGCTCTCTCAGCCCCTCCTCCGTCGCTGTGTTGCCTAGCAACGGAGGGCTGGAGCAATCGGAGCAGGGGCAGAGCGATTCAGGGAGCAGATTGGCGGATGATTTATTAGCTGGGCTGGAGAGCAGTGAGCCCAGGCAGCTGAAATGGAGCCTTAAACTGGAGCCGACATGTAGAGAAGGGAGGAGGGAGCCAGCGAGAGAAAGAAAACAGAAAGGGGGGGGGGGGGGGGG
>NW_019525414.1:3844458-3885356 GCF_002814215.2 Seriola lalandi dorsalis | reverse complement strand
GGGGGGGGGTGGGCATGCACACAGCTCCTCTGTGGAGACGGACGGACAGACTGAGTAAATAGTACAGTTGGGGAACATAATGAAGGTGACATAATTAGGACAGACACACAGGCTGCGTGGGCAGGTCTAATTGATTTCTGTCATAGCAGCTCTACAAGCTTAGGTGAATATGCAGCACTTTGACTTTACAGCTGCTAAAGAGGCACTAAACACATCATGGAAATTTAATCCAACTCTTTCTCAGTACTGACTCTGCTTCAGGTTAATTCAAATATTTTTGCACCCACACTAGATTTTTGAAGCTAATATTTCTCTTGAATATTAGCCCAGTTTTGTCCTCGCCTGTCAAACAAGCCTTGTAATGCTGCTCCTCTGAATCTCTGCAGTGACGTTCCACCTGTTATATGCAGCTCTATGCAAGTTTCACAGTCCAAATGGTAAATCTGCTCTTAACCCCTCGAGATGCTGGAGATGGGTGTCACATGTGTGGGAGCGCTTGTGTTGGAGACGGCTCCATCTACTGGTTAATCAACCGCTACACCTTCAGCCTGATTAATGTAAATTAACTGCTGTCTCATGGCACTGATAGGACAGGCCTCTTTATTCAGCTGTCATCTCTTTTACATCAGGTCTCTCATGTTTGATTATTTAGTCTGGTTTAACTTAGACTTATACTTGTCCACTTTGATCCTTACAATTACACATGAAAACTCTAAAACTTGAGATTATTGAGTTTGTTTGCATAATTGAGATAAATATAGTCATTCATTCCTGTTGGTGAGATAGACCTCTCTTTCTTGCCTGTTTTTTTCCCCTTCAAAAGACAGTTGTGTTTTGCAGCCGGCTGTGTAACTTCTGTAAATTTGGCCTTTGTTCCCCACCAAAGCTGGGTATGTAAACAGTCTGTGGTTACATAATGTAGTGTACATGGCATGGAAAATGAAGTCCTGACAAACAGGAGAGGCTCCATGTCTGGTTTTCCTTCTCACTTGTCTCCTTCCACCATGTCCAAGACCTTTCTCCACACAAACTGTATCAGCCTGCCTCCCTTCTCAGGCTGGCAGCTAGTCGAGTTTGTGCCTCTGTGTGCGTGCTCAGCCCAAGCTCTGAATTAATTTAAAGGACTACTGTAGTTTCCTCTTAGGGAAATAGACAGCTTTGGTTTAGTTTTAATAATGTGCAGCGGCTGTGTGCGGGTAGAGACATGAAGCCTGCTTGTGCAGCGTGCTGTAGGATTGAGAACGGGCTGAAATGAGCGGTGTGCCTAACACTAACATGAAGCACAGGACTCCACTCCGGGTTTTCCAGCCTGCTGCGAACCAGAGGCTCTCTTGCAGAAAGATCACATGTAAAGCCTTCCCCTTTGTAGTGGAAGAGCAGAGAGTGACAAGCTATTTCTTGCTTGTAAAAAAAAAAGGAAAAAAAGGATAAAAAAAAAAAAGCAATGTACCGTCGGAGACATTGTGGATTTGCCCCCTAATTTTTCCTTTACCTGTGGCTGGGCGTAGAGATTTGTGCTGCGCTCCCTGAGGACTTTTCCCTGCTTTTTGCTGGAGTTACTTGGTGGAAACGGTTGGCTGAGATCACTGAGGAACGGGGCTCGCCTCTGGAACAAGAAAGTAAATCTGTTGGTTGTCTGCTTCGCTGGTTATGAATGTTTTCAGCCTCTGCTTTTTATGGCTCGCAGCCTGTGGCGCTTAAAGGAAAAGAAATATATTTAGGTAGTTCAGCTTTTTGGTCGTTATTCATTTCGATGTTGTTTTTGTGCTTGTTAAGGTGGTATGTTCAGACTTAGCGTTCATTTCTGATTAGATCCGATGTTATGAAGTTGCAATTTGTTTCATCGTGCTGTTCATATCCTTTCCCTCTTGTCACAGCATATTTGTCAGTTTTACATTTTGACATGTTTTCCATGCTTTTAAAATTGCTAAAATTTACGGACAGAAATAGAAACTGTCCACCATGCACCATAAGGCATTTTCTTGCTTTTAAACTCTCGAGTTCAGCTTTTGACTTTGAACTTTTCACTTGTGAGATTAACAGTGTGTTCATCCCTGGGTCTACTGTTTATTTTTTTTAAATACCTATTAATGTATTTTATTAGTCTAACTGTATTTGTCTCCATATGAAAAGACGAGCTTAATCTCAGCGTCTCTCTCTACCTTACTTGTCATTTCCTCTCTCGTTTTGCCCTGACATGGCTGTGTTTGCTCCGCAGTTTAAACAGCTACAGAGGTTTCTAGACACACACCAAACCTCTCCAACCACAGAGTAGTGAAATGAAAACAATGTTTTTTGTCGTGGTGTTAGCCAGTAACTTTGAGCGTTAGCAGTTTAGCTGACTTCACAGATACTAACTGGTCTTTTTCTCTCTCTCTCTCTCTCTCTCTCTCTCTCTCTCTCTCTCTCTCTCTCTTTCTCTTCCTCTGTGAAAAATTGCAGAAGCGCTTCATTAAAGGGTTGAGACAGTTTGGCAAAAACTTCTTCAGGATCCGGAAAGAACTGCTGCCCAACAAAGAAACGGTAAGATTTATTTCTCTCTATATTGTTAAACTTTTTTTCTCTCTCTCTCTCTGCCTGTGTGTGTGTGTGTGTGTGTGTGTGTGTGTGTGTGTGTGTGTGTGTGTGTGTGTTTTAATAGTACTGAAACATGTAAAAGAAGGTGCATGTAGTTTGCTAACGGAGCATTCGAGCAGTTTTCCACAACGTTTTCGGTGTGATATTTTGAGGCTGACTTGTTTTTTAACCAGAGGCCTTATTGATAAGGAGTAAGTGCAGCCTGCCAACAACTGTGCTGCAGTATTATCAGATCTCTCTTCAGGCTGTCTGGGAAAAAAAACAACAACATGTGTTATACCTGAGAAGAGAAACGGCTAAATGTACTTTGCAGTCAGCCACTGAAACTTAACAAGTGACACACTGAACATTAATTAGCACCCTCTGTTCGTAAATAGTAAACAAGTTGTGCAGATGTGATGCGAGCCACTGTGTTTATAGCACGTCTCAGGTCTGAGTAGCAGCATGTTTTGTCTCCTGTTGTAGTGTTGTAGTGGTTCTTCAGATTTTATTTTATTATAATTTTTTTTTTACATTTTTACCAACTTTGAGTAGTTAACTGTAAAGTGCAGCAGAGTGGATTTAAATGGATTAAAAAGCAGGTTACAGTCTGAGCCTTTTAACAATAAACATGAAGGCTCGAACTGAAAACAGAATTATGTTTAGTATATCAGTTGAATTCCACAGACAGACGGTATAACTGGGATCACAGCACTCGGGACTCAGGCCCAGTCAATATTTAGTTTAGATTATTTAAATTCACATACTTAAAGAGTTTGAGTTTAAGAAATTATAGGCTCCGTTGTTTGTTAAAATTGCTGATGTCACCCCCTAAGAAAATATTATATTATATTAATAATTTTGTTGTTGTCAAGCGTGAGTCCTTGCATCCGTTTTAAGTGAAAGCAGGTTGTAAATCTGAGCTTTGAATTTTGGCGCAGGTTTAATTTTGTTTACATTTGCAACACAGATTATTGTGCCTAGTATTTGTTGTTGTTCGTGCACTATAATTGTTTGGGGTTTTTTTTTTGGTCGTTTCAATGTTTGTAGGTCAGTCACAAAGCTTTTGATTGAAGGACACAAAGTGTTTTAATATCTGTCATGCTTTAAGGAAGTCTTGTAATTATGTTATTTATGTACTCGAGCTGAGGCTGATGTTCCTCTTGTCAGAGTTTCCCTCCTCTGTGTGCAAGCGTGATTGTGCGCATGCGTCAATGTGTTAATCATCATTCAACAACTGTGTGACCTGTTTCATGGTACAAATGGGTCAAATCTAGGCCTAGCAATGATTAACAACAGTTAACCCTGTTGAATTTAATTATTATGTTGAAACAAAATATCGCCAACACATACACTTTGCGTTGTTTTTCTTTAAGATGACATACATACATACATTATACTATAATCTTTGTCTCATATAACTGCACAGGAAAGACTAATAAGAGACATACTTGACTATAATTGGCAATAAAGGGAACATGTTGTACATGTACATGTCTCTTTCAAGTCCTCCACACCTTTGACTTAGCTATTAATTTATTCTTAGATATGCATTTTGATTCATAAAACAGTGCAGACGTAGCTGTTTCTGTGAGGCTGCTCCTGCTGGAAGTGTGCCGATACAGTGCTGACACAGACATCAAAGGAAAATCAAAGGTGTTTGTCATACTCCTCACCCGCTTCATTTCCTTGTCTGCTGTGAGCTGAGGATATGTCAGCCCTGTTTCTCAAACAGCCCTACATATCATGTAATATTTTTACTCCAGAACTCTTTAGTGTCACCTCCTTTGTGCTACATTTTTATTCCTCAAAACCAATCTCAGCCTCTTGAATAAGAGATTAAAGTGTGTGAATACAGTTTCCTCATAGAGGTTTCTCCAATTATTTTTACTGGTTTTGAAATATATGACTAGTCCAGTTGATTGGCTATAAAGGAGGTATTAATGCAATTCAACCTGGAGGGGGAGTCTACTTGGCAGGAGAGGTAATAGACCTCCTCCAGGATCTCGGCCTGACACCACCACAGAGCAGAGAAAGATTAATTTTCCCCCTGCAAATGGAAAATAAACTGCCCTTTAAACATATGAAAAGAGGAGAAAATGACTGGAAGAGCAAGGGGAGCGTAGCAGAGATCGGAGGAGAAGGGGTAAGGTGGGGCGTTAGCTCAATATAGTCACTGAAAAGCCTGGATTGTCGCACCAGGGGGAAGAAAAACTCTGCTTATGATGGAACTTGCTTTTTTTTGTTGTAAGACTGTTCGAGAGCTTGTCAATACCCCAAGAAAGCTCTGTTTATTTTCTACCTGCTCTTTCCCAAATCCTGTCTCTGGAACATGAGCTCAACAATATCTGAAGATATTTTAGGTCTGGTAAACGACAGAAATTTTCCCATTATTTCCAGTCACAGACGCATATTTCTGTGACTCCACTCGCATGCCAAGCCTTCGAAAAAGGAAGCATGTTACAGAAATGCCAGTGTTCCTGCCCTGAGTCCTGGCCGGACCACTGTTGTTGAGCCAGAGTGCAGAGCATAAAGCCTTTGGGCTTATAACCAGAGGTGCAGTACACAGTGTGTCTGCCCCTCTCTGTTCCTCCCACTAGCCCCTATTAGCTGAACTGCCCCTTAAGCGCCAGCACGGCTCGAACAGCCAGTGCCAAGGGTAAGCACCCAGCGCTGTGTAAACACACCAGGCCTGACTAGCACTCAGGAATGCTTTATATAAAGTCACATAAAGGCCCAGAGGGGGAAGTGGGTGTGTCGTCTGACCGTCTGCAACTGGCTTTGCTGCCACCATTTCCTTCAGCCCAGAGAGGACGTCATAGAACCTGAGCTTACTGTTCCCAGTGTTTAAACAACTAAATATGCTGAAATGGCAGATCACAGATAACCAGAGAGGTTTTCATAAAAATGTGGTTTTAGTGGATATCAACAGACCGTATTTGCTGAACTGATTTGTATCAGCCATAGCTCTGTTTGCTGTGCAGCTGAGCAGGGAAATTGACAGTTGAAAATGAGATCAAATTGAAATGCTTAAATTTTGGCTTATTTTCATTCAGAATAGAGCACAGACTATTTCATTTGTGGAAATAGGTGCAGCAGTTAACTTGCAAATTAAATGTTGTTAAGATATTAATGTGGAAATAAGAACATATTAACATTCCTGAAATTTAACTCTTTTGGGGACAAGGTTATTTTCAGTGTTCAGATACCAGTTTCTTTTCACTGTGCTGAAGGCACAAAGTAAAATATGCATCACGAGTAAAAAACATTACTGCAAAATCAACTCATGCCTAAAATTGTATTCAGCACAGTTTGTGTGAGGGAGATTATAAATTTCATGAAAATACAACTCATTTATTTACTTTATACTCCCATATCAGTGTGTTATGTATTTATAGATCATAAAAAATGCTTCACAATATAACTCAGGGAAACCATAATCTAATAAACCCAACATAGCAATGTAAAACTATACAAGCATAGTACAAAAGCCGGGAGTCTGTGTGTATGTTTATCATTTCTGCATGTTTTTATCCTCTTGTGGCCACACTGCTTTACCTCACTTTTAAATATTTAAGCACATACTGTATATCTTAGCACAAAATTAGCACTGACATAGTTGTCTCATTCTGTTTTATTGACATTCTGTAAAATCATGGGATGCAAAAATGTAAAACAAGTTTATTTATATTTTAGTATTACACTCGGCTGATACTTGCACAGCAAAACATCAGCTTCAAGCTGTGTAAAGTTGCGGGGCAGGAAAACAAGAATAAAACATTGAACTGATGCATGGAGATGTTTTTATGCGGCTGGATCCTGTTTTGTTTTGGCATAGAGGGGGAAAAGACAGACAGGTGCAGTGGCAGAGTGTGAGAAGAGCTAGCACGGGTGAACCCACAGTATGTATTTGCTTTGTGTTAATGTCACAAGTCAAACAAGTGTCCTCAGATGGCAAACAGCAAGATTCCAACTGGGCAAGTAGCAGCAATAATTTTAAAATAGAACTACAATTTTCATAAAGTCCTGTTCATTGTTTATTGTATTATGGTTGTATTATTGTAAGCTGTTGATCGTGTTAGGTGACAGTACAGGTACAAAAGTCCCAGTGACTGAAGAGCATGTTGTAATTTTCAGGACATACCGTGCAGGTGACCTGATCCGGAGCTGTGTCGGCACTCGGATCAACCAGGAGGTGATGTGCTGAGCGCTTCTTGCAGCATCTTTTTCTCTCAGAGAAAAGACAGCGCTCAGCCCCCCAGGCCCTGTCATTTACAGGATGGCCAACAGGAGAACAGTGTTCTCAACACAACCTCACAGCAGATGTTTGCCCTGGTACAATCTGTACAAACGTCAAGTTGAATTCATTGCCATGTCCTTAGCTAAGCAGCCAGAACCTTGGGGATGAGTGTAATTATAAATACTTTGGTTCAAACACTAATTAAACCAGCTACAGGGGCCTGGTCCAGTTGGCAACAGCTGTCAGTGGTGTGACAGAACAGCTTCCGTGTTTGGTAAATGATATAACTTGTTTAGTCAGTGAAATCACTGTCGGCTGATGGAAGCTCAACCCGCATGTATTGATGTTCTTTTAGCAGACCACAGGCAATTTAGCACAGGCTGAGTGTAGGCAAAATCTTTTTTCAGCCTAATAGATGGAGCTCAGAGAGCCAGAGCTCCCTGTGTAATTGAGTTCTTTGGTAAGCTTCATGTTGTGGTTTTTTGGGACTAGTTTATCAGCAGAACACGCAGAATCGACCCTCCAGCAGAAAGGCACTGTTGCCATCCAATCTGCTTTCATTGGCAAAAGCGCTTACAGCAGGAAAAACACAAGTGCTGATTCTTCAGCATGTGCATCCCTGACCTGTGAAAGCAGAGCTTATTCAGTCATTCTCCAGCAGAAAGGCTCCACGCAGCAGGGAATGGCTGTCTATTTAACCGCCTTTCACATTCACTCTGCTCCACCAGCCAAGGTCCTTTCACTATTCAGTTTCCATCGTCTGCCGCTGGGCTTAAAGACATCACTGTGCTGTAGGTCTATTTTTGAATCCACTACATACATGTGGCTGATACCTTGATTATTTGACCTCTGGATTTTATTTCACGAAATAGGATTTTTTTTTTTTTTTTTTTTTTTTTTTTTTTTTTTTATACCAATTCAGAAAAATTGTAGCTGTAACTTTTAGACCTTGAAGCAGTTTCATGAGGACACCACTACTATTTTAGTCTAAAATTTGATCATTTAAATTTCAGAAAATGGTTTCTTTCACCTGTTATTCACCTGGTGCCTAGTCAGATTACAGGTGTGCTTTTGTATCTATTTAAGCAAACATTTTATGAATGTGTAGTTGATGTTTTAATTAATTAATAAGGAATTTGTTCATAAATCCAAAACCATCTTCTAGCATCAAAACTCGCTTCATATTATGTGTAATACAATGTACAAGTTCATAGTTTTAGAGCATAATTTTCATGTTAAACTTTCCTTTAAAGATTATAAATACTTAAGTTAATGCACATGCACTTTTTCTCTCCACAACATGTTACATGGCCCTGTAGGCATAACAAGTACGCTTCTGGCCCGCTCAACCACATAAGCGTTTACAATGTTACCTCCTACAGTTACAGCCAGCGTGAGGATGATAGAAAAGTCAAGCACCACTCACCGAAACGATACACTGTACAACCTGTCATGGGCGATGAAGAATACCAAGTCCAGGGGTCGAGCACATACATAATTAAACCCTGGTTTGATTTAGCTCAGAGAAATACATTCCCCTTCACCTCACTGAAATGAATCAGGAAGCAATCCTCCCTCCTCCGGCTGCAGACTGTGGAGGAAGCAGGAGGAGCACAGGTTCATGCTGCACTAATGGATGTTTACACAACTCACTATCAGCCACCAGAGCCCAGAAATCACATGCTCCCTGCGCTCTCTGCTCCCCCGGCTGCGGCTGAACTGCCTTACATTTTTAGCTGAGATTTTTATTTGTGGAGAGATTTTTAGGAAGGGTTGTGGTTGGATTCGAGGTTGATTGTCCATTGTTATCCTCTGCTAGCTCTTTATTCCTCCCTCTCGGCTCTCCTCCACACTCAGCCCTCCCTCCCCCTCCTCAGTTCTCCCCTGTTCTCTCCTCCTTCCCCTGCTCTTGCCAGTAACGGCCTTAACCGTTTGGCTTCATGTCAAAGCAGGGGCCTTTTGTGGCTCTGTCACAAATCTGCCAGGAAAAACAGAAACCATCTGTTCAGGCCTGGGCCTGAGAGGGGATGAGGGTGTAAATACATGAGTTTAGCCCTCGCCCTCAGCCCTGCTTGCGCACACAGGACCACCGAGCCCAGTAGAGGATTCTGCACTCCCACCCGCAATTATACTGTGGTCTACAGGGGTTTCATGGTTAACCTTATTAAGTCTCAATCTTACAGGCAGGGAGATAAGCTTAAAACACAGCAACTGAGTATAAAACTGAATATGATCACATCAGAAATTATCTTTATGAGTCATAGCACTTCTTAGAATCCGGAGTGAGGATATGTTTTCCTCCTTCACCTGTTGATTTGTGTTTTTAAACCTACTTGCCCTCCCAGAAATATCAATTTATTTGGATAAGGTCAAAATAGTGTGAAATATAAGAAAATGTATGTGTTGTTCTTAATGTGTGTGTGTGTGTGTGTATATATATATATATATATATATATATATATATATATATATGACTTCTATGTTCTTGGCCCTTAGTAAGGAGGAATGCTTGAATATAATTACAAGTATTCTACAATGTTTCAGCTATTACAGATTATTTTTAAAGTAATTCATCAGTCACAATAACTGAAGGAGAGAAAAATACTTAGACGATGGATGAAACTCTTGCCATGTCTCTCAGACATGGTTGAACGTAAAGGAAACATTGAATCCATTTCACACGTAGATACTTGTATGTAGACGACCATTTTAAGTGGCAATAACTGGAGTGGAAGCCCTGAGTGTCGTGATAGGAGGGTAAGCCCTTTCCTTGTCGGATAATCCACCAGCCAGAAAGCTCCTGCAGATGGAAGCAGTCTAAAACGCCTTATAATACTGAGCTTATGTTGTCACTATCTCATGTTCTGCGGAGCGGCAGCACACTCTGTACCGCTCTACAGTGATTTAGTGGACTGGGGAAAATTATGGTGCAGAGGCCAGGGCCAATCTAGACTTCTGTCTCGAGTATTTCCGTGACTTTTTTTTTTTTTTTTTTTACCGGATACAGCAGGTGAGCTGTTTTTGGATGCAGGTTCATGGAATTGTTTCTGGTTTACTGTCGTCTTCATTTTATGAGGAAATGGCAACTTTACTTGGAAGCCTCAGTAAGGTGCACACAAACTCGCTGGCTAAACACGCAATGAAGGAGGAGAAACGGAAGGTAATGAAAGTTAAAGTGTTGCTGTAGGCATATGGTGAAAAGTACACAGTCAGTGTGAGCGATTGGACGTATGTGGCTTCAGAGGAACCAAATTTGACACGCGGGCACGTTCTGAGAGGTAATCTGTCAGTCTCCCTTTGACACTAATTTACAGCTCAAAGCCTCCCTCAACCACTGGAATGCCATGTTCATCTTCGCCTGCACTTCACTCACAGACATCATATATAACTCCTCTCCACATTTAAAGCCCTTGCCTGTGATGTCTCACATCAGTCTTTCCTTTGTCAATGTGACCCCATTCAGAATTGGGTTTGTGAGCTCTAAAGGAGCTTTTCTTTTTTGTATTCAGTTTTGAATAAGGACCCAGTTTTTTTCTTGTTTTCTCACAAGAAATAACTTTCCAACTCAACAAATTTACTCTAATTTTGTCAAGCTGCTGCTTTTGTTTTCCTCTTTCCGTTTACATCCGGCTGTACCAGCTCATCGGTGCACCTGTTAATACCCATTCAAAAGCCCAAGTTAATGTTTTCATTGGCCCCTGCCTAATGTAATGGTACTTGACACAGTGTAAGTGATGGAGAGGCAGGGTGACCTTTCCCTGTGTCTGCCAAGCTGTTGTTGAGGCCGTGTAGTTGTCAGCCTGCAGCGAGGAGGCAGAGAGGCACTGCTGAGAACAGTCATTAGGCACAGAGCAAAGCCAGCGCTCGGCAACACTCAACACTTTTGATCTGCACATTTCAATTAGATTTCACATCAGGACGCCTGCCTTCCCTCAGTTAGCACCTGCGCCCTGCCTTCTCAACTGGCCGGCCAGGCTGAAGAGGGAGGCACATGGGAAATGACTAGAAAGTTCTATTACTGCCTAAAATAGATGCACAAACACATGGCAACATAATAAAGCTTTTAGCTGATATAATAATCATTAGCTGTTCTGTTCTTGCTGTGAGCACGGACAAAATAATGTTTTCAGGGTTATTTGAAGGTCTGTAAATGTTCCATAAGTAAAAAGGAAATGTTTCCATCCTTATTTTAAAGAGTCCTACTGATTTGTCTCTGCTGATCACCTGCATGTGGATTCTCTGCCACCACTCCACATGAGCTCATCTGCAGACAACTAGCACAAGCTGCGGGGCATGGGACAGTTTAACACTGGAGCAGTGGCTTTGCCATTACACAGTGCAGCACCTTAATTTACCCTGAAATTTGAGAAGTTTCATTGAGCTCAGACACCCTCAGTAAATGTTCCCAGCACTGCTTCGCCTGATAAGATGGAGTCCTACAGGCACTGGTAGATATGAATTTCCCCTAAGAGCCACATGAAGGGAGATCTTATTAAAGTGGCCTGGTCCCACTGAGTCGAGCGCTTTCTGCCAATCAAAGCAGTGATTGAGAACTTGTTCCTTAATGTCAGATACTCACACGGCCTAACGATACAGGAACAATCTGCACAATCCCTGACCTGATTTTTCTCACAACAAACAGCGAGAAGCCAACTCGCCTCAAGTAGTTTTGTGTTTCATTAGATAAGAAATAAGAAATCAAATCTGCAACCACCTTTATGTTTGCATTAATAGCAGCCTATTAAACTTTGTAATTGCTGCCTTTGTTACTGTTATTTTCTGTTACTGTTGAAATCGAGTTGAGAGAGAAGCTTTTTATAGCCGTTTTGAACTGGCCACCACTTCATCAAATCCTTTCCTGCCATTGTTTTGGTTCCTTTTTTGATAGTACTTTTTAAGCTGTTGCTGAAAAGCTGTTAATGCATTTTAGAGAGCAATGCACTGACTAATTTGTGTCAAATTTCTCAGCTGAAGCGCAGTAGGAAAACAATCAATAGCCATTAAACCCTGGGAGCTTTGTTGAACAGCAGTTTAAACGGACCTCAGACAGTAGATGGGCTCCCTCTGGGCTTTAAAGATTACAGGTGACTTACTGTTCACTCAACAGTCACGCCACACCTTCATGAATTTGTTATAGAGCTATTGGAGGACCACCAATAAGTGAGAGTTCATGGTGAGGGGGAAAAAAAGGCAAAGCCCCACAGGAAACTGCATAATTGTCCCTGACTCCTGTCGCCAATTTTTAAGACTTGTGTATTATGAGTGTGGCCGGAAAGCAGCAGTTAATATGCACAGGCTGCCTCAGCAAAGTGCTCTCTGATCCATGATTGCATGTGTTAATGTTTCAGTTGGGTATTGATTTCCTGGCGGCCTTTTGTACACTGGATTTATCCGCCTCGCTCACTGGCAAGCGCGCCCCTCCGAATGTTTGATTAAAGTTCAATTGACTCTTCCAGTGAAGGGGCGAGGAGCCATTTCACTCCCTATTTGTAGCGCCAAAGCTCTGCCTGACATGTTCTTTTGTTCCCATTCAAGCTCCTGCCACCCAGGCAGCCACCAATGTACTGATCCTAATATCCCTGCATTCAGTGAGCCTCCTCGCCTAATCCTGGGACAGACAGGGCCGCAGCACAAACATGCCCGGCCAACTACAAATCCTGGCATGGACTGACCCCACTCCATGGCCTTTCACTGTGAAATACTGTGCTGACTGCTAATGTGTATATTCCACATTTTTTCTTCAGCCTAACTGCAGATATTTCACAGTGACAATTTTCCAATTTTTCAACAACTTGGACAAATAGACCTTTAATCCTTTTAATTCAGTAACCTCTTTAAAGTCAAGTGGTGCCTTCACCTCATTACAAACGCATGTGCTTGTGTTCTTGTGATATATTTCTCAGTTTTAACAGCATTCGTTTTGTGTTTCCTTTCAGGGAGAGCTAATTACCTTCTACTACTATTGGAAGAAGACCCCCGAGGCAGCAAGTTGTCGAGCCCACCGCAGACACCGCCGCCAGCCCGTCTTCCGCCGCATCAAGACACGAACCGCTTCAACTCCTGTCAACACCCCCTCACGTCCCCCCTCCAGCGAGTTTTGTACGTATATTGTGACCCCTTGAATGGCAGCAGAGGGGAAAAGGGGGAGACATCACCTGATATCTTCTGCTGTTAGAGCGACGTATGTGAAGTGTTCTCTCTCTTTGTCTCTTTTCCAGTGGACCTCAGCTCAGCCAGTGAAGATGACTTTGACAGTGAAGACAGCGAACAGGAGCTGAAGGGCTACGCCTGCCGCCACTGTTTCACTACCAGTAAGACACTGTGTTCCTTTTACGGACACTCAACACCCGTCATATGGACTTGCTTGGTTATTCCTGTCCTGATTGGGATCAGTGTGAGCCTGCACAACGCAGCGCTGTGTGACAGATGGGCATCAGAAGATGTCAGGACTAATTTGATCAAATCAGACATGAGCCCACAGCTCGTTCACTCTCTCCACCTCATTATCCCTCCCCTCTTTCCACACAGCTGGCTCCCAGTGCCAGGCTCCCATCTGATCACACTTAGGTTACTGCCATCACAACAACAAGGGTGGCTAATAACTCTGGCTTTATAGTGTGAACCATACAGACCTTAATACAGTACGCAGTAGAGTGCAGAGGTATATTTACTTAAAGATACTATTGATATTTTTTAAATTATCCATGAAAAAATAATTCTCTTAGTAACAAAGTTTCTTAGGAATATTTCCCCATATTGGGCCTTACTGCTGTACTTGTGAGATCCTTTCTGTGTTCTGTTTGTACTTCTCACTGCCTGTGAGAGTGTGTTATTTCACAACTGTAAATGGCTTTCCTCAGCCTCCAAGGACTGGCACCACGGGGGCCGGGAGAACATCTTGCTGTGCACAGACTGCCGCATTCACTTCAAGAAGTACGGTGAGCTGCCCCCCATCGAGAAGCCTGTGGACCCGCCACCATTTATGTTCAAACCTGTCAAAGAGGAAGAGGATGGACTCAGCGGGAAGCATAGCATGAGGACCCGACGGAACCGAGGCTCGGTGCGCACACACTCCTGCTTGCCATCTATCTCTCTATTTTCACCTTCAGGAACCACAGCCTCAGAGTTATCCCAGGTGTAATGCAGAGCCAGACTACAAAGCAATAACCTTATCATCTCTAGATAAGTAGTATAGGGACAGTGTTGATACGTATTGTTTCATATATTTTAGTTTTTTAAAAGTGAGGTACATTTCCATTTTAACTTCCTTTATCCAGATCAAACAGAGTGCCAATGATTTATGTTGACTCATTTGTTTGTCGTCATTAGATGTCAACGCTACGTAGTGGTCGTAAGAAGCAGACAGCCAGTCCCGATGGCCGAGCCTCGCCTACCAATGAGGATTTGCGCTCCAGCGGACGTACCTCGCCCAGCGCGGCAAGTACTGACAGTACTGACAGCAAGACAGACTCCATGAAGAAGCCAAGCAAGGTAAACACAGCACAGACTCACTGACTCACTGAAACCTTGTTTTTCTATGCACATGTCTCTGTGAAATGTGCCGTAATGGCTCTGCTGCTTTGGCTCCACAGAAGATTAAAGAGGAAGCTCCTTCACCCATGAAGAGTGCCAAACGGCAACGAGAGAAGGGAGCGTCAGACACAGAGGAGCCAGAGAGGGCCAGTGCCAAAAAGTCCAAGACACAAGTGAGTCTATGGTCTTTGTTTTACTTCCCCTCATGTGATTCAGTGGAATGCATATACATGGTATCATGATGCTCATCCCTCTCTCTCTTCTGTCCCGTAGGAGTTGAGTCGGCCAGACTCGCCCTCAGAGTGCGAGGGGGAGGGAGAGGGCGAGAGCTCTGACGGGCGCAGCATCAATGAGGAGCTTAGTAGCGATCCTAAGGACATTGACCAGGACAACCGGAGTTCCTCCCCGAGCATCCCCAGCCCCCGCGACAATGAGAGCGACTCAGACTCCTCTGCCCAGCAGCAGCAGCTCCTGCAGAGCCAGCACCCTCCAGTCATCCAGTGTCAGCCAGGCACCTCAGCAGCCTCCTCGGCACCTCCTCCACCTACGACCTCAGCCCCTTCACTGCCCCCACAAGTCTCCCCGACAGCGGCCTCCACCTCTCTACCTCCCCAGCCTCTGCCACAGGCTAGCCCAATGTCTCTTATCCCGTCAGGAGCATCCCTCCACCCTCAAAGGCTTCCTTCTCCACATTCACCGATGACTCAGGCTCCGCCTCCTGGCCCCCCAGTCCCACCTCAGTCATTACCCAGCTCGCATCACGGCCCCATGCCTCCCATGCCACATCCACTGCAGCCTGGCCCATCACACATGCCTCACCCTCACTCCATGCCCCCGCAGGGCTTCCCTGTTGGTCAGTCTCAGGTCCCACCCCCGCCAATCTCTGGCCAATCACAGCAGAGGCCGCACACGCCTCCTTCCCAGTCCCAGTCATCTGCTCAGAGTGGAGGCCAGCCTCCCAGAGAGCAGCCCCTGCCCCCTGCCCCATTGTCCATGCCTCATATCAAGCCCCCACCAACCACACCCATCCCTCAGATACCCAACCCACAGTCCCACAAACACCCACCCCACGTGTCCGCACCTCCATTTCCTCAGATGCCTTCAAACCTGCCTCCACCTCCTGCCCTCAAGCCCCTCAGCTCTTTATCCACCCACCATCCTCCATCAGCACATCCACCTCCTCTTCAGCTTATGCCTCAGGGGCAGCAGCTTCAGCCTCCCCCAGCCCAGCCTCCAGTTCTCACCCAGTCCCAGAGCCTCCCACCATCAGCCAGCCACCAGCCTCCCCCAGCCCCTCCACTGCCGCCCTCTGCAGCGGCCTCGCATCCGAACGGGCCACCGCAGCCGCCATTTTCGTCCCATCCCTTCAATACAGTTCTACCTCCAACCGGCCCTCCCTCATCGTCATCATCAAACTCTATGTCTGGCTTACCGCCTCCATCTTCCTCCGCTCCATCCTCCTCCATCTCCATGCCACTCCCTGCCTCAGTCTCTTGTGCCGGACCGGGTCCAGTGCTGCCACCAGTGCACATCAAAGAGGAGCCTTTGGATGAGTCAGAAGAGCCAGAGAGCCCCCCACCCCCACAGAGAAGCCCCTCCCCAGAGCCTACTGTCGTCAATACACCCAGCCATGCCAGCCAGTCAGCACGGTATGTCTACAAACACCTATTTTGACCCAAACATTATCTTAAAAGAGGAAAAACATGAACCTATGCAAGCTGTTATTTATCAGTAATCTGTTGAGCTGCTTACTGTCTTGTCTGGGGATGCTGATTAGCTCTCAAACACACCCAACAACAAAAGAGTCCCTGCCTTCAGGTTTTAAGGCTTTGATGTAAGCAACAAATCAAATGTCCTCAGCAAAACCAGCATCCAAGGCCACAATTAGCCTTGAGCTCTGAGTGGCTGATGGCGAGGAATTATCAGGGATTGAGAGCAGGGAGATTAATTACAGTGAGATGCAAGTGAACAGAGGCATCTGAATATGAGTATCTGTAGTTGCCTTGTGCTTAAGTGGCTCTCAGACTGCCAATGAATAGCAATGAGGATTTTAATACATACTCAGCGTAGCAGCAAAAGTGAATGCCAAGGGAGTTTGTTTGCTTTTGAATAATGGACCAGTGTAAGCGAACACAAGCTGTCTTTTCATCTAATGGGACATTATCCTTCCATTCAACATGCAGAATTCAAGATGAAAATAATGGCATTAGCCTGTTTTGTCTGTCTGTAACAACTATTTATGAAACTGGAACATTATTCAGTTGTTCTGAGTAAATGTTGAATGTGTTAAAGGGTTTTGGTTTTTTTTTTCTCTCCACCGTGACCTCAGGTTCTACAAGCACCTGGACCGGGGCTACAACTCGTGTGCTAGGACAGATTTCTACTTCACTCCCCTGGCTTCATCTAAGCTGGCCAAGAAACGAGAGGAAGCTCTGGAGAAAGCCAAGAGGGAAGCAGAACAGAAAGTAAGGGAGGAGAAGGAGAGAGAAAGGGAGAGGGAAAAAGAGCGAGAAAGAGAGCGGGAACGAGAAAAGGAAGCGGAGCGAGCTGCGGTGAGTGGTTTGCTTTGTCTCTCTTTTGTTTGACGGTGGTTGCATTAAAAAAAAAAAAACTCTAATACAAAACATGATGTTTTCCCCTCACAGAAAGCCTCCAGTTCCTCTCATGAAGGCAGAATGGGTGAACCTCAGATGGCCGGCCCCGCCCACATGCGCCCACCCTTCGACGGCCCCCCCACTACAATTGCAGCTGTGCCTCCTTACATTGGCCCCGATACCCCTGCCCTGCGCACCCTCAGCGAGTACGCCCGACCTCACGTCATGTCCCCCACAAATCGAAACCACCCCTTCTTTGTGTCCCTCAACCCTGCAGACCCGCTGCTGGCCTACCACATGCCCAGCTTGTACAACGCCGACCCGGCCATGCGGGAGCGCGAGCTGCGAGAGCGGGAGATGCGCGAGAGGGAGATTCGTGAGAGGGAGCTGAGGGAGAGGATGAAACCTGGTTTCGAGGTTAAGCCTCCAGAGATGGACACACTCCACCCTTCTACAAACCCCATGGAGCACTTTGCCCGGCATGGGGCAATCACGTTGCCCCCCATGGCCGGCCCTCACCCTTTCGCCTCCTTCCATCCTGGTCTAAACCCATTAGAGCGTGAGCGGTTGGCCCTCGCTGGGCCCCAGCTGCGGCCAGAAATGAGCTACCCAGAGAGGTTGGCTGCAGAGAGACTCCATGCTGAGAGGATGGCCACAGTGGCCAATGACCCCATTGCCCGTCTACAGATGTTCAATGTTACGCCACACCACCACCAGCACTCGCATATTCACTCCCATCTCCACCTGCACCAGCAAGATCCCCTTCACCAAGGTAAAAGAAAGCCCTGCCTGTACAAACACCTCTTTACCACTGTTAAAGTGACACTGCACAACATATGAAAGTAGAATACATTTGACCAGTTATTAATAATGTTACGTCCATTTTGGAGGAAACTAAATGTAGTTATTGCTCCACATTGGTAAACACAGTCACATTGTCCAGAACGTTAGTATTTGCTAAATGGATATTTCAAAATGGCTTTGTTCTTTTTCTTTTTTTTTTTTCCTTTATGAGAGCAACTATTTCGTCAGAGTAGTTTGTTGTATTTCCAAAATAGACGCTGTCTTCTTTTTATTTGTGCAACATTTATGTTGCTGTAATTTAATTTATAAATGGGAAGACGGATGAATCGATCTTAAACTTGTCAATATTCCAAATTTTACCTTTACACATATTCAGACATATTCAGCATGTGTTTTTTTGTGTTTTTCAACTGGATTTTGTAAATGGATGTATGAATGTTTTAGCTTCATTTTCTTGACATTTTATTGTGATATTGATGCTACTGTGAATTATAATGTAATTATATTAGCTATATTATAATTTGAAATGGAAAGGGAGATCTTTAAAATCAGCACAAAGATGAGCGGACAAAGAGATGCAAACCACTTGTAAATTGTTAATATATATTTTTTTAAATAGTTGAGGACCAAGTGTAGAACCTTGTAACCAGTGTCAAATCTTAAGTCTAGTTAAGAAGCATCTGCACTTAACAGGATGTTGTTTTCAGCTGTGTTATTCAGTGTTATAGGCAGTTTATTTTAAGAATATTTGATTGGATAAAAGGGTTTTAGTAAAAGAAGGAAGAAGATAATGAAAAGCAAGCCCCTGGTTATTTATGAGCAGGTTAAATCATGTATAATGAGGGATTCAAGCAGATGAAAAATTTTGAGGAGGTTTATATGAAGTATCTTGTCTAATATACAATAGAGGGCATCAATCATTGTGCTGTAATTTGAGTCAAGATGTCTGTAAATGAATCCAGTTATACTACTTCCCTCATCACAGTAAAGAGTGAACAAAGGGGCCTTTGAATTAATGGTTGTTCTGCTTCCATATTGTCTAGTTTAAATTTTTACCATATCATCTCTCTGCAGTAACGCACTGCATGTTTTATCTTCATTAAGTTTCTGATTCAGCCAACAGACACTGTTGAGCGGATAAATATAAAAAAAAGTATCAAGTGGTCCCTGCACTCTTTGGTCAACTTTGAGAGGAGTAACATAATATTAAGCTGTCTATCACTAATGTCTGTAGCATGCAATGTCTGTGATGCATCGTGAAATGAGTGTACCTTGAACCTAAGACTCTGACACCCAGAAGGTGGTGGTGAATGTCTTGTGTGTCCGTCAGGGTCCGGGGCCCACCCGCTGGCAGTGGATCCCCTGGCAGCTGGACCTCACCTGGCCCGCTTCCCTTACCCGCCCGGCGCCATCCCCAACCCGCTCCTCGGCCAGCCGCCACATGAACACGAGATGCTGCGCCATCCAGTCTTCGGTGAGCTCTCGGCCAACATCAACTCTCATTAACAATAATATCTTATCCAGTCTATCAGTCCGAACTTTGCCAGATCTCCTCTCATCAAATCTTTTGTTTGTGCCTCCTGCAGGTACTCCATACCCACGGGAACTGCCAGGAGGTCTGCCCCCGCCCATGTCCGCAGCCCACCAGCTGCAGGCCATGCATGCCCAGTCAGCTGAGCTCCAGAGGCTGGCCATGGAGCAGCAGTGGCTCCACGGTCACCATCACATGCACGGAGGACCGCTGCCTGGCCAGGAGGACTACTACAGGTCAGATAAGCAACAGGGATTACACTGAAAAAAAATTTACATAAACTGATCGCGTGTTGCCTTTGATTTTCCAAATACTAATACTTGATGATGTTTGTGTTTCAGCCGACTGAAGAAGGAGAGCGACAAGCAGCTGTAACCAGCCGAGGGAGGCGGCGACTGACAGGTGCAGGACACAGGAAGTTGTTACAGAGCGGTCTTGCAGAGGCTCTCCGGGGTCGTCTGGACACATTCAGTTTTGAAGAACGGAAAAGGCCAAGTGGATCGTCTGAGAATTCTTCTGATATTTTGGTTTTTGCTCTTGTCAAGGACTTTTTTTTAATTATTATTTTTCAAGACATTGACTTTCTTTGGTATATAGCCAGTAGTGACAACGTCCTCAAGACTCCTGCATGACAAGCTTCCCTGACGTTTTTTTGTAGGTGCTAGAACAAGACACTGTGCTTATCAACAAAAAAAAAGACAAGACCGGTCAGGCCGTTTATTGAAAAATAACAAGTGCTATCTTAAATTCAACATTTATTTTAATACATTGTTGGAGGTTTTTCATAATTTTAAGAAAAGCTACAGCATGGCGTTTTTGAGTCTGTAAATAGTATATATAAACATATAATTATTATTATAATTATTATTATTACTAGGTGTGGACTCCAAACCAAGTCGTTTCAACCTCCAATATAATTGTTTTGAAGCATTATCCCTTGTTTCAGAGGGGAGCACCATGGCATTATATGAGCAGTTTCTGAGAGAGTTGCGGTTCAGTTGTGACGTTCCTCTGACATCACTGTGTTAGATTTAGTCCCGCACACACTATGTAAACCATAAACCTGTCACACCCACCACGTCCATTCACCACACACCTTTGACACGCAGCAGGTTGTCAGAATGTGTAAACTCAACGCGTTGAGTTCATGATTTGATACACTTGAAGAGGTGACACAGTCGTCACTGAGGCTTCTGTAGAGTGCACACTGACGCCATCGTTTCAAAAGAAAAACAAAGTTTGCACTGAAAAAGGATCCTTGAGATCCACTCAATTGGTTTTAGCATTTAGTTTAAAGTCAGTATTTAAGTCAACAACATGGAGTAACACTTCATTACTTTTTGTTGTTTTTGCAGAAAATGATTTTAATTATGAATTTAAAAATGTGGACACCAGAAACATATTTGGCAGAACTGAAGAAATTAAAAATGACTTCAAGTTCTTTTAAATTATTGGGACTTGAATTTTAACATTGTTCACTATAACAGGAGCCTGACAGGACTTCAGGATTGTTTTAAATGTGTGAATGGTTGTGAGTCGGTGCTAGTTTGTGTTGTGGTGTCCCCTTTCTTCACCTGGTCCAGTCATCCATGTTTGTTGCAGGTCTCATGTCTGACTGAGTTGTGCTCCAGCTAGGCTGTAATAATGTTCACTGTGACACTAGAGGGGGCCTGCCGACACGCGACCACCTGTAGGGAGAGGGTTGATGAGTGAGTGAGTGAGTGAGTGAGTGAGTGAGTGAGTGAGTGAGTGAGTGAGTGTGTGTGTGTGTGTGCGTGTGTGTGTGTGTGCGTGTGTGTGTGCGTGTGTGTGTGCGTGTGTGTGTGTGTGTGTATGTATGTTATCCTCACAATGTTTCCATATGCCTTGGTTCCTTAGGGATACACACGGCCTCCTGGGCCACAGGAGGGGTGTGTTTGTGTGCCACTGACTGTTACAAGTACTGTTGACCTGTCATACCAGTGCACATGAGCCCAAGTTTTTTTGTTTTTATTTTTTGTTTTTAAATCCATGACATAAGTTGTGCATTTGTTCCATGCACTAAGACTGTTTAACTGTCATGAAATTTAGAAAACTGTGGCTTTTTTTAACCAAATGAAGAAACTGTACTTGCATTTAAAAGTGATCATATCTTCTCTTAGAGCACTATAATTTACATTTAAATGGTTGCAAACATTAAACTCTTGGCCCGTTTTTAAAACTCCAAAAAAGTCTTTTAAGCCCTGACCACTCCCTGTCACTCTGTCTTGCCATCTCCCACTGATTCCTGTCCCTCTTCTGACGATGTACTCCTCATCATCATTATCATCATCATCCTTTGCCTCGTTTCCTGATGATTCCCTTGCCTTTTACTCCCTCTTTTTGTGTCTCCAAAACCTTTGATGTTAAGTGTTGTCAATGGTTTAGCTTCTTGTTTCAAAGCGGCAATAGCAGAATGTAAATTCTGACTGCTAAGATTTATATATATACTGGTATCTTGAAGCTTATTGTATATATGAGTAGTCGCCATGGGATGACACAATGTAAACAAAAAGTAGAAATAATAAGAAAAATTGTGAGTCCTGTGTTCTCTCCATTTGAGTATTTTGTAATTTTTTTGAAAAATTTGTGGAATTAAAATAAACGACTAAGTTACACCACAAGATACGCTGCCCTTCTTCTGTTATGTCTTCTGATGCATCAATGAGTCATTTATTTCTTTGTAAACACAAGTTGTTTGTGTGCTGAGGTAGAGCAGACTGCTAAACCCCAGCTGCCGTGAGACAAAATAATCCTGTTTTAGGGGCAAACAGTTTTGATTACTCACTGCTCATTGGCTGAATGGCAAATAAAGAAAGGGAGAAAGACTCTTTATTCCCTCTGATTTTTACATTTGTGAAATGTAATTCTCCAGCTGAGCAGAGTTTTGATAACACTCATGTCCTACATTTGCTCTTGAATAATAGAATTTTTGCTTGACGGGAGAAATGTGTTACGGAACAGATCAAGCATTCCTGTTTTCATATTTTTTCAGCCTTCCATTTTCTCAGCTTCACAAATACTGAGCTTTAAGAGATCACCCCAGCAGCAGGTAGTGAATCTCAGAGCGGAATATTGCACTGCTGTGGTATAATAACATCAAAGCCAGGCTAAGCCAGAAGGAACACCTACTCAGGCTGAGATGCTTTGCTATCAGCGGGGCTGGGCTGTCATTTCATCCTGTGTGTGGGGAGTGATAGACCAGCAATCTGTGATGGTGTGCCGCAGCGATGGCTGTCATTTTGAGAGGGAGCTATTATTCTGCTGCTGCTCTCTGAAATGATGTCCTGTCCTCGGGAAAATCGAGGTTCCTTGGATGCTCTATCCTGGGGCTGTCATGTGACGGCCGCCTTGTGAGGAGGTGCTGCTTGTTGTTGCCGGCTCGCCTCACCTCCCCATAAGACACAACAAGACGTCAGAGCCAAGCAGCGCTGGCTGGTTGAATAATTCATCCCCCCTCCTCCTCCTCCTCATCCACACCGGCGGTGGAGCGACTGTGACTTGTGTCAACTCAAATCCTTCTCATAATACTGTGTGTACCCCTCAGGCAGGCACACAGGGATACAAAGTCTTAAAAAAATCTGCTCCCTCTGTCTGAATCGCAATATGTCTTGTGCTGCTCTCACAGTGTTATTGTGTTTGTTGCAGCAGGTCTCGGACACAGAGCCTCTTCATCTCCTCCATCCTCCTGTCTTTTCTTTCGCTCCACTGTTCCTGCCTGCAGAGCGTGATGCTCAGTGGCAGAGAGGAGCCTACATGCTATTAGTGCATTCAGTCGGAAGCTAGCTGTGTTCCTTCAGCGGGTAGCTCTGTGGCTGCCCAGTAGCCGAGCGGGGCCCTGTTTATCTAAAAAAGAGCTGTGTTGACACAGAAAGCGAATCTGCAGTCGACTCACTCCTCATCCACTGCCTGAGTTAGATACAAGACACATGATAGGAGATATTTAACACCTGGTTTTCTCCTTAAAAACACCATCCTGTTTGTTCATTTTTGTGCTTGCAGTAGTATTAAAATCATTGGAATCCATATTTCCTGAGGATAGTATTTTTTGGATTGCTTCCTCACTCAGATCTGGAACGATACTCAGTCATTTACAAAACAAGCAACCTGTGGTTATGTAAAAACTCCATCTAATAAATTGAGCCCAGCTGTAGGAGTTTGATGCATGCAAATAAAAGGTAATTAAACACATTTAAAATGCAAATGAACCAGCCTCGAATATGCATACATGCATTTTATTTAAAACAAGGTTCATCCCTTCATTTCAGCAATTTGAATATTTATATCAATGAAACAGCCTTCATTTTCCAAGGAAAGGTTAAAGCAAGGTTTTCCTATAAAACACTGGAATGATAACTACACCTGGGAGAGTCAACTTTTAAAGTCTGCTTAATGGTAAAATACTTACATTATCACGCTGCAGTCTGCTTTCAAGCTCTTTTCTCTGTAAAGTCAGAGGGGGGGTCCTGCAGGAAACCTCACCTCTGCATCTGTCACAAAGCTGCTGTGGAAACAAACCTGCCGCTTCATCAAAGACACGAACGTCCTTCAGATCTCCAGATAATCGATCCCAGAGTTTGTCCGGTGACTCCTTCACTCTCTCCCCCAGCAAACGTGGCTCCTGGATTCTTCTGACACCAAGTTTATCGCTTCAAGTTAGTGTAGTAAGAAGTGTGTGGGCAGTGTGTGTGGTCTGGGAGTTGGGATGTTGAAACAGATCAGTGGTTCTCAAACTTTTTCTGCCCCCTTCAGAAGCTAAAAGTTTGCACCATCATTTTATCCAGTATAAACAATCTTAGGAGAAGCAGCTAATAAAAAAGGATCCATGTTGCTTCTCTCCATGGACCGGCCCCGCCTCAACACCCATCACTACATAAGTTCACGTTGTTAAATCATAATTGTTACATAGTATCATAATATATACTATATTATGATACTGTAACATAAATAACATATACTATTCTGTCATAACACCACCACACTATTATTATATTATTCTATTTACATACATTTTACAATATCAGCATATTTTGTGTTGTAAGATTTATTATTATTATTCCTTTTTTTCTCTCTTTTTTGATATCATTTCAATTATTATTATTATATATTGTTTTGTTTTTTCATTCTATTATTTTCATTACATTCTCCCAACGATTCTATTTATATGACATCATTAATGTTCATTATACTTTCCCTTTCACCTTCTCACAGATACATGCAACTACATCACTTATAAACCAGGAAAAATACACACACACACACACACACACACATACTGTATGTCATAGACACATACCATATACATGATGTATATTATTTTCATTTCTATATCTCTATAAGTGTTTATTGTTTTTGTTATTTACATGTCCATTATGTGTACCTTCATGTTTTTATTATGCAAAAAAACCCCCCAAAAAACAAGCATATAATCCCACACGCGTATAATCTATAATAATAGACAGAAAGAGACTGGAAAGAGACGTTGTGCATGATGCGTACTTTTGCTTTTGATACTCAAGTACATGTTGTTTACATGTTTTACCTGTATTAAAGTTCAATTTGACTCTGTGTTGTTGCTCTTCTTACATCGGTAAAAGATCTGAATACACTGGAGGTGGAGTTCTCAATATGTTTTCAAGAAACTGTACTACCGTCATAAGAATACTGGAGTCCCACATCACATCTTAGTTAGACACCAAAAAAAGGATTTTTGAAAAACAAAATGGAGAAGGGGAGTATACTGTAGAGCTGCATACCACAGTATAATATTTCATCTCTGAGAGTCGGCTGCCATTTTGACCAGCCTTAATGTTCAATCCCGGCATGTGTGCTGTAATGACTTTCCCTGTGTGTGTGTGTGTGTGTGTGTGTGTGTGTGTGTGTGTGTGTGTATGTATGTATCAGTTTATCTCTGTGTATCTGTTTGCGTTGCTGCCTGCTGTGTGTTTGAGGCCTGGGCTGCAGCTCCCATGCTTCTAATGATATCCTGCTCTCGCATTCCTGTCATAGCCGATCTGTATTCCCCCTTGTCTGCTTCAACAGATCAACCCAGTGCAGCCACAGGCCCGGCCCGAGCATTCCTCATCCAGTCCCAACGCACGCGCACAACCACGCACGCACACACACACGCCCTCAGGAGGCCTCTGCTGACGCCTACCGCAAATCTCACACGTACTGCCTCTCGTTCTCCCACACTCCTTCTCCCTTCTGTCTCTATTGTTTTGAGTTAGATTTCAAGGGAACGGCCTGTAGCCAGAGTCGTAGGAGCTCTTTGTTCAATAAAGCGTGCCAGGTTTGGTTCCTCGCTGGCAGAGGACAGACAATGCAAGGCTCACACACTAGACTTCCAGGCTCCTCTTTAATGTGTTGTCATAAAACATGCAGCTGGCAGAGACTTAACGTTCAGTGGGACTCCGTGCCGCGGCAGCACACTGCGCCCTGGGTATTGCCCTTCCAACTGTCCTCGTACATGTTTCTTACAGTAGCGTCTGTGCACTGTCAGACTCACGTAGACCTGACATTTCAGCTCCTTCACAGCACAGCATTTCAATTCACCGTTCACCCAGTGGAAAATCTGAAAAAATAAGGAGTTTGCAAAAATGTCCTCTAGTGTCATTTGAAAATAGCGGGACAGTGGAGGGCTATCGGCTCTGTTGGCAGCGCACTCCTTCAAATTTATTTTTCAGATGAAAATAAGACTTCAGGCTGTCATCTGATTTACTTCTCCTCTGCTTAAAGGGAGAAGAAACCCAGAGTGAATTTAAGAAACAGTCTGCGTACTACCATGTGGCTAACCTCTAACCCTTCTAATGTGAAGTCATGTGGGTTTCATAACCTTTTGTAACTCAAACACGGATTTGTTTTAGCCTTGCATTTACAAACAAACTCTGTTAGTCTTTAAACCAGAAAGTATATAATGAATCCCAAAACAACTTACACAGATGCCAACTTAATGCTACAATTCAGGAGTCTGTTTGACATTACGAACTTCATTGCAAAAAATTCAAAGCATCTAAGTGCTTATTCAGTCCTGCAGCACTCCAGTTTGCTCTTATTCTTCATGCAGGTGGTGGCATTTAATCTTCCTTTTTTTTTTTTTTTTTTTCCCTGCCACGTCTTTCACACGAGGTAAACTGACCTGAAAGCTCTGTGAGCACTCACTTTGTCACATCCAGCATTAGAGCTTGTCTCTGAATTAACATTGCAGTGTCAGCTTTGACTTTTAACTTGACAATAAGTCATGTCATGTCATCATTAGTCATGTTAGTCTATATTAAGTTAGTCTATACTTTGTTTTAGTAAAAATGTGATGACCTCCTCTGAAGTCATGCACAAGACAATGTAGGAAAAGAAAAGTATGAAGGAAGCTGAGATCTAATTTTCTTGTTTAAAAAAAGCTTAACAATAAATGTATACGTTTATTAATCCACACCTGGTTTTCCTTTCAGGTCTTTGTTATTTAAAGCTAATAAGAGAAATGTGAGTTGAAACCAGCCACAGGAAGCTCACTGTATTGTTAGACATGACTCACAAAGAATGTTTCCTATCAAGTTTATTGACTTAAATCAGCTTCCTGCCATCAGATGTGGACGTAGCTCAGAGAATTTAAGTTTGTTAAACCGGATAGAAAACTGATCTGTGACCCACTTTTTAAGAGCAGAGCACATATCTGACAGTCCTGCGAGCTTCCTGTTTATGAGAATCACGTTTGTGCCGACTAGTTCAAGCAGACAACTAGAAGCTTTCATACAGGACATACGCTACATACATACATCCAGCTGCTGCTCTGCACTGCTGGCTGGCTGCAGCACCTGGTCGGCCGTCGGTCCGGCTTCAGGATGGCTCTGCGGAGGACATGATCATGTTGACATCACCTGTCACTGTCACTGTGCATAATACTGTACCTATCAGCTTTAAATGCCACCTCCAAGTGGAAGTGTTGAGTCCCCTGTTCTCCACCAAGCTAAGCTAAACAGCTTGTGCTAATGTTATACTGAGAGCCATTGTATTGGCTGTGTTCAGTTAGGCTTTGTGTGCCTGACAGTATGGCTGCTGACAATGCTCCCCTGTGTACTTCAGTCAGTGTCTTTGTGTCTTGCTGCTAATTTCTGCTCTAATGCTGCTTCCGTCTAGTTACCTGTGTTCAGTATCTGAACAAGGTGCTAATTCATTTCTTTTTCTGGTTTTTGGTTGTTGTTTGACACTTGATAACAATGGGAACACATGCTTTTGCATAGTGATGAGTTGTTGTTGTTGAGTGTTGTGGGATAAAGTGGTTTGAAAGTTGAACAGTTGACGCGCTTCAAACACAGATATCTAGTAGGAGCTTAGTCCGATTAATCTGCTTGGGGGGCCAGGGCAAAAATGTGTTGTTGGGGCCCAATAATAATAACAACATGCAGAGTCATTACTTCCACAGAAAAAGAAAACATCGCTCTAAAGCTGAAATGATCAGTTAATTCATTGTTAATTGTTTAAATCTTTTTTAAAGCAACTAATTTCTGATTGAGAACCGATATGGAGAAGAGCATGGGGCTATTGGGGCCTTGGTGTCTGCAGCCCATGGCTTTACTCTATTACAGGTTTAGTGGTGTGAACTATTTCACTCAAAGCTTTGTGTTTATGTGACTATATGTGCTTTATTCTTCTTCTTCTTCATGTCATAATTACAATTACAAACTTCTGAGCTCCCGTTCTACATTGTATACTACTGCTGTGCTCGTAGCCAAGTCTAACTGTACATACATGTTCTGATGGTTTATTTGCAGCTTTTAAATGCAACATACACAGTTGGGTTAATATCTTAGCTTGCTGCTATATATAAGGTGTGTACAATGTGTTTGCTGGGCAATGGCCACACAGCTAGTGCCGGTCACATGTAGAAGCTGCTTGCTTGATAGTATTTTCCTCTTGTGGGCTGAAGTGCTCAGTAGGGGAACAGTAACATGGTGACTAGTCACCTGTGACTAACTTCCTTTGGAGGAAAGGTTATCTTTGTCATTATTGTGTGTCATTGGATCTGCTGTGCTGAGCTTGGTGTAGGATGATCTCAGAGTTTAGATGCCAAATATAAACCTTATACAGACCCTTTGTTCTCATTAGGGCTGTAGCTAACAAATTATTATTAATGATGAAACATTTAGTCTTGATAATTCTTTGTGCCCAACCAACAGAAAATCCAAACTTTGTCAGTTCAGAGTGGTGTGAAGAGAAAAGCAGCTGTCGCACAACTGAGGAGCTGGAACTAGATAAATGACTTAAACAATTGATCAATTTCATGAAGAAATATTGACTGTCTATTGATTAATCAACCCTTTCAGCACTAATTCACATAAATAACATATGTCTAAATTCTAATTCTAAATCAGACTGACTGAAATCTTGTTTTTCCAGACCCTAAACAACACTGCCATTGAACTGACTGGTTGGACCTGGATTCTTTTATGAATTTTTATTGTTTATAAGAAAGAATATTTAAATAATTCCACGATCAATTTATCCTTAACTAAATTAACCAATTTCGATTACAGATAATTTTGCCAATGACTGTGCTGGCTGTTGTCCTCATATTCAATTAATTTTGTAGCTTAATTCCAGTGAAGAGAACAACAGATGTGATTTGCGAATATCATTAACTGACTGACCTGATGTGCTGAAGGACAGCAGCTTCACACAGTCTCCCCATCATGCAGTTAACCCAGGTTCGACCCTGGCCTGTCATACTTGCTGTGGTGGCTTTATAAAGCCTGCCTGTCTCAGGGTAGCAACGGCACCAAAGCTAAATAAATCACAGCCAGTAAATGGCCTCCCCTCCTCAGCAATTTCCTTAGCTCTCATCAGTCTGTGGGCCGGGACTGATAGCATGCTGTCAGTCTCCTGGAACCTTAGCGTAACCCAGTCCCGGCTTTCCCTGCAGTGTGGCCATGGGTTCATCTGACCTCCTGTTGTTCTAAGAGCTAGTACAGCAAAAGAAAAGGTGGACTAAGGGGCAACCAGGGGCTTAGATGTGCAACCGGTGTTGCCAAGCTGTGGCTTCGGGGCCAGCAGAGACAGGGAGCACCCTGACCTTGTGTTTATGTAATGGCCGTCCCTGTGATAGATGGTGTTGCCAGAGCATTCGCCCGCTGCGCCATGGGGCTGTCCACTTGCCTTGACGCAGATAGATTGGCCTTTGTTTTTTCCCTCACCTCCACCATGTAATTAATCTTCAATGCGAGTCCATGGAAGAGAGTGCTCTGCTGGCGCATGGACGCACCGCCGGGCAGGTGCAGGCAGATTTCAAGGCCCCGAGGACAAGCACCACCTAGAAGATGGCAAAAGAAGATGTTTAAATGCATGCTGCTCCAGGCCTCCTCGCTCACCGTGGTTATCAAAAGAAGAGGCGGCCAGCACAATATTTGTCCCTGCTCCAGAGTACAATTTATCTTGGATGGAAATAGCATCTCTGGGAAGATTCAGCAGTAATAGACCCTCTCCAGCACCACAGCCATCACATATTTTACACTGGGGCCTGGTTTCTCTCCACCTATTGCCTCACCCATACCACATGTTTTCGGCTCCATTTCACAAGATAATAAGGCACTGGGCTAAAATGGCTTAAAGCAAATGAACATATCGTGCTGCTATTTTTCATACTCTTTGAATGTTTCAGTATAAAGACTGCAAATTGACTCGTTCAGCAAGGGTTGCAACAGTAGAGATGCTTTTTATCTTAAAGAACAAAGGAAGATATAATGATGTATAATCCAAAAAATACACGTGGTCCATATATTTGAATTTTTCCTAATATATTAGACGGCAAGCTTTAATGCTTTCATGTCCAACAGATTATGAATGTTCCCTTCTGAAATGTAGTATTTAATAGCTGCACACATTAAGATTAAGATTTTTTTCTGACTTATTCATGACAGGTTGTGATTCATTGTCATTCTTTCCTTTACAGACATGTTTGTTTGTTTTTACCACAGAATACTACAGTGCTGTAGGCTTAAAAAGATCATGTGGTTTTACATTGAGAGAGCCAGAGCTTAATATCTGACCCGGTAACACAGTGGTATAAACACTAAGGATTGAGCCTGCAACACTTCCCGTACGCTGTCAGACTAGCTGTATTATAAAACTGCATTCAAATGCTTATTATAAAATGCAATGACAGGAGACGGTTGATATCTCTATAATGATACAAATGGCATCTATTGAGCATTGTGATCCAGGGGTTTGTAGGCAGTGTTTGTGAGTTGAGTGTAAAATCCTCCTTCGGGTGCAGTAGTGGGCTGCTAATCAGAGGCTGTGGTTAATCCCTTGGCTGTGGAGCTTTTCACCAGCTGAGAGTGGTGAGGTTATGAACAAACTCCACGAGATGGAGGTGTGAAGCAAATCCAGGCAAATCGCTGAGCCTCGAAAAGAGCCAAATGGAGACGACATAGAAGAGGTATATACTTTTTTTGTTTTTGGTTGTTGTTGTTGTTGTTTTTTTTAAGAAAAGAAAGTCTTCATAACGCTGTGCTTCAATAGGGAGCAGAGGGGCAGGTCAGTTTAATGAGGTGAAGGGAAGCCTTGAAATAAATAGAGTTGTGATATTCTGCAGCACAGAAAATAGAAGCACTGGGAGCCATTGAGCTCCAGAGCCTTAGGCGCAGGGCTGCAGAGCAAACAGGCAGAGTGTTAGTTCACTAAATGATGCAGAATGGATGTTGGATAATCACCACACTGCTCATAAATTCTCCTTTAAAGGCGCCTTGTAGAACAGACTGAGTGCATTTTCTTTAGGCTGTAACACTTTACATCTCACACCATAGGATTCAAGCATAGAGTAGAAATGACATTATAATAATCAGATTTAAATTGAATTTGATGAATGGACATGGCTGTAATCAAAACAACATGTTTACTATAGCAAACAGAGCAGACACATCAGCACACTGCTCATCACCGATATCTATGTTCATGTTGAACATTTCTCTGAAGCAGCCCCTGGGGTTATGGTGAAACAGTGCATGATTTAGCCGAGCCCTCCTGCCTCCCTGTAAACCCTCTACTCCGGTGGCTGGCTGCAGATTTAATGGGCTTAGCAGCTGTTGAGGAAAAGCAGTGAGGGCTTGTGGCATATGCTCTGGTTAGAACAAAGAGCAGCGAGCACACCACACGAGCTACAACTGCCTGAGCCAAACGCAGTGCTGCCACAGGGGCTGCAGGCAGCCATTAAACTGTTTTACAGCTTGTGTTCATTCAGTTTATTTGATTGACTTTTTGTTAATGCGCTGTTCTGGGTTTTGAGTACTATGATGAAGTTTTTTGATCCTTTCCCCAGTTTGCAAAAGAGCTTTGAGGAGTATTTGTTTTTAGGCATTTAGGTATATGTTTAATGTGTATATGTGTGTGTGTGTACTGCGTGAGGATGTACAGTAGGTGTGTAAGCTGTTAATATGAAATGAGAGCAGAGGACGTGAATTTCAAAGGTTCTTTAAAGGCACTTGACAAGGCCGCCCTCTTCAGGGAAAGCTGTAACCCCTCCAACACATCTGCTTTCAATGTGCCACATGATGATAGAAAGTGGTGCAGAGAGTCCTCTAGTGGACACCGGTGGAAACTGCCATGAACGGCTCTGTGAGGAAAACTTCAGCATACAAACAGACACAGTTTGCCCTGGCTGACATGTGCTTCAAATTAATGGAAATAAAAGTTTTACTCTGATTTTTCTTTTTTCAAAAGTAAGCCAAAACTAAATTTCTATTTTCCCCCTGTTTTTCAGGCAGATGAACAATGAACTAATTTCATTTTTTTGCCTGAAGCATTTTCATTTGATTTGGCAAAGTGCTCTGTTGCTGCCTGCAAATATGATCAGATTATTAGCAGAAAACTAATTAACTCTAGCAAATATGTGATCCTCAGCACTCAGACTGGTTTCGTTGAGCAGAGTTAGAGGTAAAGCTTCCCTCCCATTATCACTCTGCTTTAAATATACTATTTCCTGTACTTATAACAATCTAACAGATTGCATAGATAGTTTCGCCACACATATATCTGTCACACACAGTCTGGCTACTTCTGCAATTACCAGCTGTTACGGTCACACAAAGGCTGATGTAAGTTTTATTGCAGTTTGCACAGTTGCTCTGTGCATATATGAGCTCCAACAGGCAGTATGTGTAAACAGTGATAAGGTTGTGTTTGTGCAGTGTGTATGTGTGTATGTGTGTGTGTGTGTGTGTTTTGCTGGATTTCCTAACTGTTAGCAAACACGCTGTGGTGCCATGTTCTCCCACTCACTGCTGACAGAAACAGCTCAGCGTCTGTGTGGGAGTGAAGTGTGGCAGGTTTTCTAACTGTCTCTGCTCGTAACAGTACAGTATAAGCTCTCTAAATCAAGAAGCTGCTCCTCGCGTGTTTGTGTGTGTCTGCAGGTGCGTGTGAATAAAAGTAAATGCCATCTCCTGCATTGCCTGCTTGCCCTCAATACACACAAAAAAAATATCCCTCACACTAGCTGCACTGCAGAGAGGCAGAAATGTTTAAATGAACCAAAAGGCTTTCAGTGGACCAGACCGAAATGGTAAACACTTGACATTGTGAAAGAGAGATATGAGAAGGCAGTCTGTGGAGGGGAAGGAAGGGAAAATGAGACCAAGCGAGAGGCCTCTGGGTGAACAAAGGCTTATCAAGCGTAATCTCCACCAGTGTTGCTTGTCAGTCTCATCATGGCTGACCTTGTCTCGAGCACTGCTATAAGCGTGACCCTCTGTCCCGGCTTGGCTGAGTGGACCCGTCACGCTTTGTTTGTCTGTGAGCCTCTCACCCCCACACCGACCAACCAGCAACACTGCCTCTGTGTGCGCCTCACTCACTTCACATGGTAGCAGCATGAGCAGGAATAGGTTGCATCGAGAAAGTGACTCAAAGGAAGATCACATTTATTTTCCTGTAAATTGTTCATTAATGTACAAAAACATTGTGTGACACAATCAAAACTGCAAAAGGGGTCACCTATGGTTTTAGGGATAGTCATAGTGTGAATGCATTGTTTGAGACTTTGCAGTGTGTGTCTGTGTGTGTCAGTGTGTGTCTGTGTGTGTGGGTGGGTGATATGAAAAGGTTGAATAACAGGAACAAAAAAAATGTATTGCCCTTACTTAATCCCCTTATTTTATAACCCAAAATAGGCAGTTGTTTAGGTATATCTACAACCCAGACTAAAAAAGTAATAAACAATTAAAAGCATGAACAAAACTTTATGAATGTTATTCATCTGCCACCAAATAAACTGCATTTCCATTGTAATGAAGGAACATGTCACTGAGGACAACACTGGAGCTCTATGACAAAGAGGAACAAACTACAGTATATACAATAGGATTAATTCACTGACTGTGTTTGTCTTTTCATGATATTTGTTGACAGTAAGAATCATACAGTGTTACCAGGATCATCCTTAGATTGTACTGCTTTGAGAAATTGTGAACTATGACTTGTGAAAAGGGAAGAGATTTTTAGAAGATCAGTACATTACTCATACACCATGGTCCGAATAATAATCTAATAATAATAATCTAATTTACTTTTCTAATTATCCAAATGGTGAAGGCATAGGTCAGGTCCACTCGGACAAAATGAGAGAAATACTTGATTTAATTCTGACAATGAAATTATGAAAAACTATACCCATCAAAATATCTGTATCGTCAGTTACTGTGTATTATCAGGAGTAATACTGAACAGTACCTGGTGAAGACAGTGACTGTTCAGAGGCAATTCTGTCACCAAAGTAGCACATGAAGTTCAAAAGGGGTTTAATGTAGAAATTATCCAAACATGCACAAGAACAAGGTTGCTCTGTGATATAAGTCTGGTGATGTTTTCATTTTGGTTTAACTGATATTTCTTCAGATGAATTAGAATTAACCTCGCAGAATAATATCATTCTGCAGCCAGTCAACAGATGATATTCCTGTGCACAGCTGTAAACTTACTCATCTGCCAGGGTCAGAGCTGAAGCAGGGATCATGTAAGAAGATAGTCATGTAATAGGAATTCTAGAGCACACAAGGGATGTCCAGACCTTCTTCATTTATTCATATTCATACATCATAACAATCTGTGAGTGAACAATATTTTCCACTGCAAGCTCACTCGTCATTTTGCAGCCAATTGTGATCTCAAGGTTTTTGCATGTTGTGACTATGTTGTTGCCTGTTGTCAGTGGCGATGGGCCAGCGGAGGATGCCCATCCTATCTACCTAGGTTCAGTATGTTCAAAATTGATTCAGTAATTCAGTGACACAGAGACACCCCCCCCCCCCCCCCCCCACCCCCAGCTCTTCTGCTGACTCCTGCTGCTCATTAGTAGAGGATTTTAGTGGGGCAGCACTTCCAGTATAACCGAATAGCTTTCAATATTCAGCTCTGCAGGGAAAGTTGTCAGTCTTTCAGTCAATTTATTTCTCTACTATAAAGTTTTGAGTCTTGTTTATGCAGTTTTGGCAACATCCTATGAGTAGCTGAGAAATGCAGCAATACACATTTGTCTGTAAGAGTCTGAGTGTGAACCAACATGAAAAGATTTCCTCCAACTGTGTAATTATTTACATAAAAAAGTGGGGACAGTAGAGGACGAGCAATGCAAGTTACTTTTGGTTGAAAAATGTTTTGGGGGGGAAAAAAATCATATTTACCTATTTTATACTTAATAAAGTTCTGTTGTATCTGAAATGCACCCAAGAATTATTTATGATTTTCTACATCTTTTTCATCCAGAAAATTGACATAAACTTAATTCATAATATAATGTGTAAATGTTCCTATTCCCAACAATAGTAGGTTATATGGAGCAGCCAATGTGACATATGAGTCACTTAAAACATAGATCTAGCTCTTTTTTCTTTGTTCTTCTGAATACAGGCTTTGGATAATTGTTTGGAAACATTTTTCAAATGTAGTTCCAGGTTTGTTGGCGCCTTTGCAAGATAATCAGAAATATTCAGAATGAAACCGGAAATTGTTGGCTTTGCTCCACATTAAAAAAAAAAAAAAGATTTGCATAAAAGGCAAAATTCTTCAAGGTCGGTTGTGTTTGTAACACGTTCTCATACGTCTTTAAGATTTGTTTTAAAGTGATTTGCATTTTACAAAAATAGCAAAAACAAAAACAAAACAAGAAAACAACAAATACATGTTTTACAGTGAAAGGCAACCGGATGTTGCTTCTTTGATTCAAGAAATCAAGAATTGACCATCACCTGCTGCACTGCTAATTACAACAGGTGCTAAAGCTAGTTGAAGACAAACAATGAACTGCAGTTTGCCAACAGTCGGTAAGTAACGACTCTAACTGACACCTTTTACTGTAAAGTGAATAAACTGACACAGCTCTTCAACCTGAAGGAGAGAGGAAACCTAAACCCGCCGAAAGACTTAAACTGACGTCAGTTAAGTTCTGCCGTTGGACGTTAAAGTCACCGATGAACATCGTCATTACGAAACAACGTTGCTTTTTTGTATTGCCCTTAACACATATATTTTAACTGGGACTAAAACATAAAAATCGTAAACGGGGTAAACGACATTCAACTCATTGTCGGTAGATCTTCACCGCTGTTAGCTAGCTGAACTAACAAATAGCTGAGACATACGTTTAATGAACCTGGTCACGATTCAGTTTGAAATAAAGACAAATACATGATTTTGAAGCTGATTGAAAGTATTATTAGTGGCCTGATAGATTTTTGAAATTTAAGGTAATAGGTGTCTGTATCCTGTCACATATTGTCCATATTCACTTTATTTTGTTTACATATAGGTTACACAAATACAATATTGCTATTTACATTAACCTCTTACTCTTTCAAATATGTTACTGTACAGAAGAAGGCATTTGAGATTTTTAGATTATCCATCATCAATATCATCAGGGTGAAAGGTCAGCAGCATAAACCTACAGCCATAGTCATAAAGAACTGTCTTCAGAGACCAGATAAACTAAAGTTAAACAAGAGTTACTACAGCCTTGTGGTTGCATGCCTCTGCCAACCAAACTAGTTTCAGGTTACATCCCTGTTTATCCAGAGTCATATAAAATATTAACCATTTGTGTGAAATTTTGTCATAATTGCTGTGTGAAGTCTTGAGTAATGACTAAAAAGTGTTTTCTGAGGTCACTGTGACCTTAACCTTTGACCACCACAATCAAATCAGGTCATCCTTGAGTCCAAGAGAACGTTTGTACCAATTTGAAGATATTCCCTCATGGTGTTATAGAGATATATAGAGATAAGGCCAAAATCGTGTATTGTGGGGTCACCGTGACATTGACCTTTGACCTTTACTGAGATATTGTGCCTCAGCTCATAGCCATCTCATTTAAACATCAAGGCAAGGAGAGAGATAAAACAGCTTGCTAATTATGTAACTATGGTTGAGCCTTGAGTAGGACACTTTAGCTGTTTACGTTTGAGGGGGGTGTCAGTATATCCTCCAGTAGCTGCTTATGAGATGGCTTCTTCTTCTGTTTGAGGAGAATTAGTTGTTGAATAAGCAGTGTAGAGAAAGCTGCAACTATATTCGTGGTGTAGAAGGCCATCAGAGGGTTGGGATCAATAACCCTGCCATGTACATTTATAAGAGTATCAAAAACCGTGTTCCAAACATCCGTCAGTGGTGGACAGGATCAAAACACATTGCTGTGGAGGCTCAGATCACACTCACATCTTAAACATCCACTCTTGAAAAAAGGTTTGCCAATTTGCTGCCGCTCAGATGGAGCCTGGAAGTACTGTATTAGTCCAAGCCTGATGCATATTGATGAGGAATGAACCAGACCAAATTCTAACTGCCAAAACACTTCTATTTGTGAGACCATTTCCTTTCCTCATTACAGCTCATTGTGATATAAGGAAGGAGATGAACCTGCATGGACAGCCCCATGTATATATGTATAATAGATTCTACCATTTTTGCAGCAGTTCAATTTCAAAGCATTATTTTATCCAGCCGCTGTGTGGAGCCTTAAAAGATGGACAGAAATGTATATATTTTACAAACTCCAAACCTGTAGATATCAGAAGAACCAGGCCACACCGTTGCCAATTCACAGATGGCTTGAGAGAGAAAGGGCTGTTTACAATTAACATTAATTATAACCTGCTTTAACTTTTAATAGCCAACCAAACATTAGTAATGTTCATAGGTGGGTACTTGCTCAGTGGCAGCTGGGCACAGATCGGGGAGCTCAGTGATCCCGGGTGGGAAGAGTCCTTTGTTCCCAGCTTATGTATGTTGGTTGCCCAGAACTTCTCAAAACTGTTCACTAATTTGCAGCAGACTTTTATTCCAGGTGTATGTATGATCTTTATATAACTCCTCGAGATATGACTTTGTTATAAGTATAATTTAAAATGAAAATAAAAGTTTTGAAATAATCATCACTTTTACAGAGCTAAGTTATAGTAAGCCAGCCACACAGGAAGCTTTGAGTTCCGCTCTGTGGCTAGCTTGGCATCATATCCAAGGCTATTTCCAAATTATTGTGAAACAGATCCTCACATTTTTTGGTCTTTTGTTTACTCAGGTGACACATCAGTTTTGGCAAAAATATCTTGTTATCCTACCATCTTTATAATCCAGTATTAATAACAAAACGTATTTGTCCATCTCAGTGTTTGCAAAACAAAAGATAAGTCTGGTGGGTGTTGCTCACCCTGTCCTCTTCCTCATGAAATATTCAACATCCGATTTAATGGATATATTCAGTGCAGAATCCTAAATGAAGCATTTTAACTGACTTACACAATAGTTATCACCATCTAACTAGTGTGTCAAATCAATTTTCCATGTTGGTCACCCAAATAAAATCTTCCTTAAGGACTTCAGCAGTTATATGATCCATATTATAGCATGTTCATCTATTACGGTATATGTTTCTACATTACATTTACTGGAAATGTTTGATGAGTGTGTATCATTGACAATTATAAATAGTTGTGGAATTAAAAAATCCACCAGGCAGATCATGAAAAAACTATTGCATAAGTGACAGCTGGGAGATGAGACATCAGTCTCTCTCCACAAGATGGAGATGTAACCATATAGTTTAGTTCCTGGTGTGCTGGAGCTTGTTGCACTTCAGTGACTATAAGAACCAGGAAACACTCAAGCCAGGGTTATAGTAGACAGTAGGTGGTGCTAGTGATTTATCATCCTTGAAAAAGATATTCCAAACAGCATAATTGGAGGTTTCAGCTATGAATAAGCAAAAAATCTTAAATACTTGAAATGTTCCTGTTAATTTGTTGGGGTGATTTATCTCATCCTCACCTCCATGATAAGTGTGCTTCATGATTTCTTGCCTTAGCACGATTCTAAGTTAGATTGAGTGTTGTAAATGTGCTGAAGTCTGACTGGCAGTTAGTTTCAGCCCTTCCACCTACGTGATGTAGCTTAAACATGATTTGAACCGATGGGTTTCAATTCAAACTCAAAGCTACTCACTTCAGCCGATTCATTCTGGTCCTTTTAACAGAATGAATCAGCTGAAGTGAGTTGAAAGTGAATAAATTATTATATTCACGTAATTAAATGTGTTAATAACCAAATAAATATCACACATGTGCCTCAGGCAGACTGTACCAGCCTTCCATTGGCTTTCAAAGGTGAATTTCAGTAAGGCCACATCAGTCAAATGGCTCTTTGCCAAATCAGAAAATATCACCACTACGCCCAAAATAGGATTATAGTAATTTCAACAAAGATTGGACTGTAGGAGGAGAGTGGAATGGAGTGTGTGTTTGCGTGTGTGTTTGCATGTGTGCGTGGTGTGTGTGTTTGGGGTTGGCTCATCATTGACATTCATTATATTGAAATCTTTGTTCTTTCGCCTCTTGTACAGTTGCTATAAGCATCGCACCCAATCTGCACTGGTTCCATTGGGAGGAAAGACCAAGCAGATCTACATCACACATGACCTGAAGGCCCCGAACCACAGTACGTCAGAATCTAGATGGCTGTCATGAGGTACTGTATGCTAGATCTTACTATATATTATACATGTGTATAGCTTTTACCACTAAAACATTCTCAAGACATTGAATCCAAGACATCAGCCAGACTATCCAAATACTCAAGACTGTTGCAAAGGGATGTGTGGCCTCCATATGACATTTTACAGTGTGTGTCACTGAGGGTTTTACAAGAAAGCAAACTTGATAATGATTATTATCAGTTAAAATAGAGATGAACACCGTATCTACATTTTGCTTTGTGAAGTCTGAACTTTAAAGCTCAATCCATAGAATTTTAAAAATCTGTCAATCCTAAATTGCTTTGTTAGTCATTAAATAAGAGTAAAGTATCAATATTAAATTTCGACCAGCCCTGCGCTCATGTTTTTACATTAAGATTATATCAGGTAATTTTCACACTTGATTGTTTGACTGTAAATGCTGGGTTTTCATTTTTCTGTCGAAAATGCAGTCATGCTAGTCCAGCAGTGAAAAACACTGCTGATCCAAAAGCCACGCTGGCGCCCCTATAGGTGCTGAGGATAATCACACTCCTCGTGACCAGAGGGGTTTGAAATAAGATAATCTCACGCAGCTAGATCTGTCTAGGACTCACTGGACTTAATTTTGTGTAGCTAACACTTTAGAAAGCTTGAGGCGTTCATTTGGTTGTCTTTAAGTCTGAAAACTCCTGGAAAGTGTGTCTGCTGCTTTACTTTTCTGTTTGAGTAGAAAGTTTGCTTCTTTGGTGATGATGATGAAGCGCCCTCACCTCTCCTGAGTGTAATTTTTATCAGATTATGGTATGACACCAGCTCACTGCTTTTCTGCCCTTTCTGAAATGACTTGACATGAATTCCTTTAGACCCGAACAAGCTCCGTGTTTCCGTATGCAAGAGTAGAACCAAACGACTGACCAACCATCAATGTCTGCAGAACCCCGCGGTCTCACTATCAGCTAAAAAGTTTAAGAAACAGTAGTAACTAGGCAAAAGTAAAAAGTGATACAGCAATATACTCAAGTGATTTAGCTCTAGGTACTTGCTTTCCTATCTTGATAATGAAATGCAGGTGTAGTGTTTTTGCAGTTTATTCTATACATTGCTATTGTTATTGATGGGGCCCTGTGGTACCTTAAATAACCAGAGGCCTTTAGCCATCTGAAATAGCCCCAGTGGAATAATACAGACCTAGCAATAATATTGATCTTTTGTATGATTTTTGTTTCACCACAGGTTAGCTGATAACTATTATTGTGAACAATTTATTTGTTTTTGTTTATACATGTGCCTGTGTTTTTGCCTGTGTTTATGTCAGCGTATGCATGTAGCCATACATTGTAGTGTGTGTGCTTGTGTGTGAAAGTGTGTACTTGTGTGTTGCGGGTGATGTTGGCTTCCTGAGGCTGATCACCACCCTCTTCCCAGCGTCTTGTTTTGCCCATCTCTCTGCCTGTGTGGAAGTTGTGTGGGCACCCTCTGGATTGCCTCACTGCCGAAGCATGCCGGACCCTGTTATCCAGCTATCCATCTGTGTTATTGATTTTTTTCCCTCTTTGTAGAGTTTCATCTTTCCTCCACTTTTCTGTAGAGCGATGGAGAGGGAGGGAGTGCAAGAGGGAGGGGTGGGGGGTG